>NC_057808.1:485518436-485760912 GCF_018294505.1 Triticum aestivum
GTGTTTTCTTATATACTCGGAGCATTGGTCCCGGTTCGTGGCACCAACCGGGACCAATGCCCCCCTTTAGTCCCGGTTGGTGCCACCAACCGGGACCAAAGGCCTCTTTTCAGCAGCGCAAAGGGCGGGAAGCGGCGGCCATTGGTCTCGGTTGGTGGCACCAACCGGGACTAAAGGGGGGGCACCAACCGGGACCAAAGGCCCCCTTTAGTCCCGGTTGGTGCCACCAACCGGGACCAAAGGCCTCTTGCTGCCCGCGTCGCGGCCAAAAGTTTAGTCCCACCTCGCTAGTTGAGAGGGGCTCGGAGTGGTTTATAAGCCCCGCTGCGGCTGCTGTCTCGAACTCCTCTGTATAGCAGGCTTCTGGGCCTAACTTTGGCGCGCTGCCGTTGAGCCCTGTAGCCCTTCTGGGCCTGTATTTGCAAACCCGAGGGTTGAAGGGCCCAGCGAGCAGCGCCCCAACAATTTTTTTGCTGTCCGCATCGCGGCCAAAAGTTTAGTCCCACCTCGCTAGCCGAGGGGCGCCCGCACCAGTTTAAATGCCGCGGCGCGGCTGCTGTTTCGAACTCCTCTCTATAGCAGGCTTCTGGGCCTAACTTTGGCGCGCTGCCCGTTTAGCCGCCTAGCCCTTCTGGGCCTGTATTTGCAAACCTGAGGGTTGGAAGGCTAAGCGGGCAGCGCCCCAACAATTTTTTTTGCTGTATTTAGTTTTTTTGTTTTCTTTTTTGCTTTATTTATTTTGTTTTGTTTCTACTTACAACAAAAAACTTATTTATTTTATTTTATTTTGTTTCTAATTACTTATTTATTTTACTTTATGATAATTCTTTTTGCTATTAAAGTTTCTATCAAAAAAAGGTCTTTATGATTTTTTTTGCTGTATTTAGTTTTTTGTTTTCTTTTTTGCTTTATTTATTTTGTTTTGTTTCTACTTACAACAAAAAACTTATTTATTTTATTTTATTTTGTTTCTAATTACTTATTTATTTTACTTTATGATAATTCTTTTTGCTATTAAAGTTTCTATCAAACAAAGTTCTTTATGAAAATTCTTTTTGCTTTTAATGATTTTGAATAGAAAATACTTCGATAATTTTAGTTGCATCAATTTTATATGATTTTAGTTTCAATAATAATAGAGGTTTCTTATAATGTTTTGAACAGAAAATACTTTGTTAATTTTGGTTTCATAAATTTTATTAAAGTTTATTTTATTTTGTCGGAACACAAGAAGTCCGGAGTTGTAATAAGTTATTAAAAATAAAAAAGAGGCGCAATGCTCGTTGATTTGCTTCAAGCCTTTCGGAATAGTGTAGACTGCACTGCACATAGCTCCATGCAGTATACCTTATTCCTCAAGGCTTGAAGCTAAGCAACGTGAGCATTGCGCCTCTTCTTCATCGTCTCTGCACTCAGGGCTTATAAACCGCTCGTAGTGCCTCTCAGCTAGCGAGGTGGGACTGAAAAACTGCTTAGTAAGAAACTCTAGTACCGGTTCGTGCCACGAACCGGTACTAAAGGTGCTCGTGGGGCCACAGCCTCATTAGTACCAGTTCGTGGCACCAACAGGGACCAAAGGGTGGAATTGGTCCCGGTTCATGCCACCAACCGGGACCAATGGCCTTGCACAGCGGCGTGGTGGTGAGTTTAGTCCCACCTCGCTAGCTGAGAGAGAGCCGCACCTGTTTATAAGGTGCGGCGCGCCTGAGCTGTCGAGCTCCTCTCTAAAGCAGGCTTACGGGCCTAACCTCTCTGTACATGCCTGTGGGCCTACTGGGCCTTTTGCGGGCCTGAATCCTGGCCCATGGATGGGTTTCTAATCGTATTCAGGCCGTGGTGGCCCAGTAGGTGGCATAATTTTTAATTTTTGGCCTGTTATTTTTCATGCATTTACTAATTATTTTGAGCTATAAGACCCTAAAATTGAAAAGCATTTCAAATGAACTCTGAGAAGGTTGAAAGTTGGCATGGTATCATCATTTCATCCACATAGCATGTGCAAGAAAGTTGAGAGGGTTACGGCAAAAACTAGATGCACTTCTTGTACAAAACGGACAATGGTATCATACTCGTCTATTACAAAGTTGGCATGGTATCATCATAATAGTTGCGGGAGAAAGTCTTCACTTTTTCTTCGCTTGTGTCATTTGCTTATTGCGCCGTAACCATGGATAATCTTCATCGTTTATCAGGATGCTTGGGTCAGCCTTGACTTTGAAGGGAGGAATTTCATGAAACTTTTCATAATCTTCAGACATGTCTGTCTTTCCCTCCACTCCCACAATGTCCCTTTTTCCTGAAAGAACTATGTGGCACTTTGGCTCATCGTATGATGTATTCGCTTCCTTATCTTTTCTTTTCCTCGGTCTGGTAGACATGTCCTTCACATAGATAACCTGTGCCACATCATTGGCTAGGACGAACGGTTCGTCAGTGTACCCAAGATTGTTCAGATCCACTGTTGTCATTCCGTACTGTGGGTCTACCTGTACCCCGCCTCCTGACAGATTGACCCATTTGCACTTAAACAAAGGGACCTTAAAATCATGTCCGTAGTCAAGTTCCCATATGTCCATTATGTAACCATAATATGTGTCCTTTCCCCTCTCGGTTGCTGCATCAAAGCAGACAACGCTGTTTTGGTTGGTGCTCTTTTGATCTTGGGCGATCGTGTAAAATGTATTCCCATTTATCTCGTATCCTTTGTAAGTCAATACAGTCGAAGATGGTCCCCTGGACAACGAGTACAACTCATCACAAACAGTGGTGTCACCTCTGAGACGTGTTTCCATCCAACTGCTGAAAGTCCTGATGTGTTCACATTTAATCCAGTCGTCACACTGCTCCGGGTGTTTGGAGCGCAGACTGTTCTTGTGTTCATCGACATACGGGGTCACCAAGGTAGAGTTCTGTAGAACTGTGTAGTGTGCTTGAGACCAAGAATATCCGTCCCTGCATATTATTGAGTCCCCCCTCCAAGCGTGCCTTTTCCAGTCAGTCTCCCCTCATACCGTGATTTAGGGAGACCTATCTTCTTAAGGCCAGGAATGAAGTCAACACAAAACCCAATGACATCCTCTGTTTGATGGCCCATGGAGATGCTTCCTTCTGGCCTAGCGCGGTTACGGACATATTTCTTTAGGACTCCCATGAACCTCTCAAAGGGCAACATATTGTGTAGAAATACGGGCCCTAGAATGACAATCTCGTCGACTAGATGAACTAGGACGTGCGTCATGATATTGAAGAAGGATGGTGGGAACACCAGCTCGAAACTGACAAGACATTGCGCCACATCACTCCTTAGCCTTGGTATGATTTCTAGATCGATCACCTTCTGAGAGATTGCATTGAGGAATGCACATAGCTTCACAATGGCTAATCGGACGTTTTCCGGTAGAAGCCCCCTCAATGCAACCGGAAGCAGTTGCGTCATAATCACGTGGCAGTCATGAGACTTTAGGTTCTGGAACTTTTTCTCTGGCATATTTATTATTCCCTTTATATTCGACGAGAAGCCAGTCGGGACCTTCATACTGAGCAGGCATTCGAAGAAGATTTCTTTCTCTTCTTTCGTAAGAGCGTAGCTGGCAGGACCTTCATACTGCTTCGGAGGCATGCCGTCTTTTTCGTGCAAACGTTGCAGGTCCTCCCATGCCTCAGGTGTATCTTTTGTCTTCCCATACACGCCCAAGAAGCCTAGCAGGTTCACGCAAAGGTTCTTCGTCACGTGCATCACGTCTATTGAAGAGCGGACCTCTAGCTCTTTCCAGTAGGGTAGGTCCCAAAATATAGATTTCTTCTTCCACATGGGTGCGTGTCCCTCAGCGTCATTCGGAACAGCTAGTCCGCCGGGACCCTTTCCAAAGATTACGTGTAAATCATTGACCATAGCAAGTACGTTATCACCGGTACGCATGGCGGGCTTCTTCCGGTGATCTGCCTCGCCTTTGAAATGCTTGCCTTTCTTTCGACATTGATGGTTGGTCGGAAGAAATCGACGATGGCCCAGGTACACATTCTTCCTGCTTTTGTCCAGGTATATACTTTCAGTGTCATCTAAACAGTGCGTGCATGCGTGGTATCCCTTGTTTGTCCGTCCTGAAAGGTTACTTAGAGCGGGCCAATCATTGATGGTTACAAACAGCAACGCGTGCAGTTTAAATTCCTCCTGTTTGTGCTCATCCCACGTACGTACACCGTTTCCATTCCACAGCTGTAAAAGTTCTTGAACTAATGGCCTTAGGTACACATCAATGTCGTTGCCGGGTTGCTTAGGGCCTTGGATGAGAACTGGCATCATAATGAACTTCCGCTTCATGCACATCCAAGGAGGAAGGTTATACATACATAGAGTCACGGGCCAGGTGCTGTGATTGCTGCTCTGCTCCCCGAAAGGATTAATGCCATCCGCTTAAACCAAACCATACGTTCCTTGGGTCAGCTGCAAACTCAGCCCAGTACTTTCTCTCGATTTTTCTCCACTGCGACCCGTCAGCGGGTGCTCTCAACTTCCCGTCATTCTTACGGTCCTCACTTTGCCATCGCATCAACTTGGCATGCTCTTCATTTCTGAACAGACGTTTCAACCGTGGTATTATAGGAGCATACCACATCACCTTCGCAGGAACCCTCTTCCTGGGGGGCTCGCCGTCAACATCACCAGGGTCATCTCGTCTGATCTTATACCACAATGCACCGCATACCGGGCATGCGTTCAGATCCTTGTACGCACCGCGGTAGAGGATGCAGTCATTAGGGCATGCATGTATCTTCTGCACCTCCAATCCTAGAGGGCATACGACCTTCTTTGCTGCGTATGTACTGTCGGGCAATTCATTATCCTTTGGAAGCTTCTTCTTCAATATTTTCAATAGCTTCTCAAATCCTTTGTCAGGCACAGCATTCTCTGCCTTCCACTGCAGCAATTCCAGTACGGTACCGAGCTTTGTGTTGCCATCTTCGCAATTGGGGTACAACCCTTTTTCGTGATCCTCTAACATGCGATCGAACTTCAGCTTCTCCTTTTGACTTTCGCATTGCGTCCTTGCATCGACTATGACCCAGCGGAGATCATCATCATCGGGCACTGGTTCCTTTTGATCTTCAGCAGCTTCCCCCCTTGCAGCATCATTGGACACATCGTCTGGTTCCTCTTGATCTTCAGCAGCTTCCCCCGTTGCAGCATCACCGTATTCAGGGGGCACATAGTTTTCATCGTCCTCTTCTTCTTCGCCGTCTTCCATCATAACCCCTATTTCTCCATGCGTCGTCCAAACATTATAGTGTGGCATGAAACCCTTGTAAAGCAGGTGGGTGTGAAGGATTTTCCGGTCAGAGTAAGACTTCGTATTCCCACATATAGGGCATGGACAACACATAAAACCATTCTGCTTGTTTGCCTCAGCCACTTCGAGAAAATCATGCACGCCCTTAATGTACTCGGAGGTGTGTCTGTCACCGTACATCCATTGCCGGTTCATCTGCGTGCATTATATATAATTAAGTGTGTCAAAAACCATTACAGAACATCATGAATAGATAATTAAGTGACCAAATTAATAGAAGTTCATCATCACATTAGAACCAAAGTACATACATAGTTCTCATCTAACAACATATATATAGCTCTCCAGAGCATCTAATTAATTAAACCATACATTGAAACTATGTAAAACATTTCAATGTGAAAACAAATGCGATCATAATCGCAACCAAGGTAACAATTGATCCAACGGCATAATGATACCAAGCCTCGGTATGAATGACATATTTTCTAATATTTCTAATCTTCAAGCGCATTGCATCCATCTTGATCTTGTGATCATCGACGACATCCGCAACATGCAACTCCAATATCATCTTCTCCTCCTCAATTTTTTTATTTTTTCCTTCAAGTAATTGTTTTCTTCTTCAACTAAATTTAACCTCTCGACAATAGGGTCGGTTAGAATTTCCGGTTCAACCACCTCCAAGATAAATAAAATCTATGTCACATTGGTCGGTATATTTGTCATAAACAATAAATGAACCAAATAGTTATAAAAAGATAATATATACCACATCCGAATCATAGACAGGACGAGGGCCGACGGGGGCGGATACCAAAACCATCGCACTATGTAATAAGAAGGAATAATAAAAGTAACAAAATTAGACAAGTAACTATCTAAAGTAAGAATTTTTTCCTTTCAGAAAGAAGATAAGAACAAGAGGCTCACCACGGTGGTGCTGGCGACGAGATCGACGCGGGCGATCGACGACGGTGAAGACGGGGACGGGACGTGACGGACCGCTAAACCTAGACAAATCTCGGGGAAAATGGAGCTCGGAGGTCAAGTTTCGAGAGGACAAAGATTAACTAGTGTGGCTCAGGCATTTCATCAAACACCTCATGTGCATAGGAGGTGAGCTAGAGCACCCAAATGCCCTCCCCTCGCCGGCCAGAAAAAATAGAGCACTCTGGAGTGCTCTGCTGTGGCGATGGGGTATATATAGGGAACTCATTGGTTCCGGTTGGTGGCACCAACCGGGACTAAAGGCCTTTGGTCCCGGTTGGTGCCACGAACCGGGACCAATGACCCCTTTAGTCCCGGTTGGTGGCACCAACCGGGACCAAAGGCCTTGTGCTGCCCCGCGTCAAAAGTTTAGTCCCACCTTGCTAGTTGGGAGAGCTCGAGAGTGGTTTATAAGCGCTGCTGCGCCCACCCTCTCGAACTCCTCTCAACTGCAGACTTTCGGGCCTAACTGTTCTCTTTGCCTGTGGGGCCTACTGGGCCTTCTGCGGGCCTGAATCCTGGCCCGTGGATGGGTTTCTAGTCGTATTCAGGCCGTGGTGGCCCAGTAGGTGGCATAATTTTTTCCTCTGTTTTTTTCTCTTTTGCTTTATTTGTTTTGTTTTGTTTCTACTTACAACAAAAAACTTATTTATTTTATTTCTAATTACTTATGTATTTTACTTTAATTATTTTATTTTTATTTATTTTACTGCTGCTATTTTTATTTATTTTACTGTTGCTATTTTTACTTAATTTATTAAGGTTTATTTATTGTAGTTACTATAGTTTATTTTATTTTATTTTATTAAGGTTTACGAGCTGTGGGAGGGATGAGGGGTGGCGACGTGCTGTGGGACACGATGCAGGGGCCGAGGAGGGAATTTAGGGTTAAGTTTTTATACGGGAACGGTTAGACGGGCTTTAGCGGGCTTTCACCGGGCTTGTGGGGTTTTACCAGGTCATCGATGAGAGTTTCCAAAAATGTCATTCGAAATCCGTCATGGATTAACAGGTTTCTTGTAGTGATATGTCGAGCACAATGAGTGGTGATCCTCCGGCCTCCCACTCGCACGCAGCCGCCGCCACCCTCCCGCTCGCTCGCCGCCGCCGTCGTCACCAGTCCCGGCCATGGCGCCGCCGCTACCATCGTGCCCCTGAAGACCTACTCATCTTGCCTGAAGGTGATCCTGTGTCAGATCTTGCATGATACCTCATCACTACAACACGTCGGCGGCGGTGTATGAGGCGTCCATGGCCCTGGTGTCGCCTTCAAGGGAGGACGCATGATCTTCAAGGGAGGACAGGCCATCAGATTCATCCACTTGGTAGCGTCTTTGTTCATCCATGTTTGACGATTCATCTTTTCATTATCTAGTCTCTCAGGGATGTCAAACGTACCCTCAACAACTAACGTCAGCATTTATTTTGTTCTGTAGTGAACCCCCTCGATGAATGCATGTCTGTTGCCGTGGCTAGAGAAAATTCTACATATCCACATCCTGATAACCAACAAGATAAGTAGCAGCTTTGATATGGAGGTATTTTCCTTCACTGCGTGCTTTTTCTTTGTGCCCTTTACTGTACTGTAGTAGCATTTGCTAAATTGCATTGAGAGAATAGGACGGCACAACAAGCTAGGGCTTCAAGAAAACCAACCAAGTTCCTTTTTTTTGGGATCAACCAACCAAATTGCTGTAATAGCACGATCCGCAAGACCTAGAAGGGATCTACACATGACATCGGTGGCTTCTCCTCCGCCTGCTATTTGCCGCTTTGACACTGTTGACAGATCCGAGTTCCACCTGCTAGGCTCGAATGGTAGATGTTACGGGCAACTGTATGTGAATCCCACTCCAAGGGATCGCCCTTCTCTATCCCAGATATGGCGGTTATGGAGTTGATGGCTCGTGTTTTTTTTCTTTTGCTTTATTTGTTTTGTTTTGTTTCTACTTACAACAAAAAACTTATTTATTTTATTTCTAATTACTTATGTATTTTACTTTAATTATTTTATTTTTATTTATTTATTAAGGTTTATTTATTTTATAAATATAAAAAAATGAACATAGATGCGCTTATAGAGAAAATTAAACCTAAATTCACAGTAAATTTCAATTTACTGTGAATTTAGGTGAAATTCCCTGTATAAGGGCATCTATTTTCACTTTAAGAGAATCTCAACAAGGCATAGAGGGACGGGCTTATAAACTGGTGTGAGCGCCCTTCGGTTGGCGAGGTGGGACTAAACTTTGGCCGCAACTAGGACCAGCCCTTTAGTCCCGGTTTGTGTTATGAACCGGGACTAAAGGGTGGTGGGTCAGGAGCGTGGCCCATTGGTCCCGGTTTGTCCCACCAATCGGGACCAAAGGGTCCGGACGAACCGGGACCAATGCCCCCATGAGACCCGGCAGGCCCCTGGCCGCACGAACCGGGACCAATGCTCACATTAGTCCCGGTTCGTGACTGAACCGGGACTAATGTGAATATTGCCCTGTGACCAAAGCCCAGTTTTCTACTAGTGTCACACAAACTCCTTCTCCCTACTAGCAAGATGCCCATGCGTTGCACCGAACATCAAGATGCATTTGTATGAGTAGTTTATCTTGTGGGAGAAAAGGATGAACGAGGGAATGCCTTATTTGCAAATGCGGAGAGGGGTGTGGGTATCTTTTTGCAAAATTGCCACAGTTTCCTTCCTATCCGTCAGGTATAAATCGGATGGCCTATATTGTAGGATGGCAGGAACACCATCATCACCAACTCTGTTTTTTATAAGAGTAGGGATATGTAAGTGTCACTGCCCGCCCCCGCCCCTCCGACACACACACCCACACCCACACAACCACACACACACACACTTCCCAACACCGAAGGTGTAGGGTGACACCTCGATCTTGATACTAATCTATCAACTGGTTTCTCTCTCAAACACACACACACGCACACACACTACCCGACACCGAAGGAGTAGGGCGGCACCTCGATCTTGGTAGTAATCTATCTACTCCTCTTTCAAACACACATACACATACACACACACACTCGCTAGTTGTGCCTCTGTGCCTACCGCGCACACTGTCGATACGTCTTTCTCTCCCTCCCCCTCCCCCCACCCCAACAATGACAGCAGAAGGGTGACAACTCAATCTGATCGTAATCTGTCAATTGGTTTCTCTCTCGAACATTGTGTCTCTATGCCTCGCTCAGTAGCCCCCTCGATATGTAGACTTCTCGCACGCGCACAACTGTAGTGACGATGACGCCGAAACCAGTGTGCCTCATTTTTACCGGCCTCATGTGATAGTTTTCACCCTTTTTTCTATTAATTAACAAGGCAACCTTTTCTTTCTTACTACTAGTGAATCCGAAATCATTCGGGGCAGACATAAAATATATCACTTCAACCAAATTATCGCAGTAACTATTTTAAAAGAAACTAGCTAGATGCCCGTGCGTTGCACGGAAAATCAAGATGCATTTGTATGAGTAGTTTATCTTGTGAGAGAAAAGGATGAACGAGGGAAGGCCATATTTGCGAACGTGGAGAGGGGTGTGGGTAAATTTTTGCAAATTTTTCATAGTTTTCTTCCTATCCGTTAGATATAAATCCGACGGCCTATATTGCAGGATGAAACGCACACCATCATCACCAACTCTGTTTTCTACTCCCTCCGTTTCTAAATATTTGTCTTTTTAGAGATTTCAACAAGTGACTACATATGGAGCAAAATGAGTGAATCTACACTCTAAAATATGTCTACATACCCATCTGTATGTGGTAGTCCATTTGAAATCTGAAAAAGACAAATATTTAGGAACGGATGGAGTATAAGAGTAGACATGCAGATATATCAGCACCATGGTCTACAACAAAAATGTGCTGGACTGGTTAGCGCCGGATGCTCGCAACGCGATGACATGAGTTCGAATTCTGTCTTTAACTTTAGATTTTTATATTATATATTACTTATTTAATATATACTTCTTTCGCTACTGTACTGACAGTGGAACCCACAGAGTACTTAGAATACAAGATTAAAGATGGACTTGTTTGTTTTTAACTTTCTGTACGAAGCTGTAGCCACCCTGCAAGTCACGTGTACACTGTACATGCAATTAACTTTTTATAGAGGGACAATCATACACGCAATTAACTCAAATGGATTGGATGTCACTCTATTATTTCCAGCATAAGAGCATCTCCAACGGCAGCCGGCAAATTTCCTCCCGTTTCCTTCCGCGGAGGACGACATCAAACGCCAGCGGCATACATTTTCACAACTCTAACCAACCAGATGAAATTCGTGCAAACACGGACTGATTTCATATAAGCATGAAGGATTTCGTATAAAAAAACCGGATCTTCATATAAACATGATGGATTTCATTACATTTACATGAACTAAGCGGTGCCAATCCGGCTATCTTGGTATAATTAATACTCCCTCCGTCTGGAAATACTTGTCCTAGAAATGGATATATCTAGACTTATTTTAGTTATAGATACATACAATTTATCCATTCTTAGAACAAAAATTTCCCGCCAGCTGGAGAGGGAGTACATAATCTAAATGGCCGCCCGCGGATCCCTTTGTCTTCCTCATGTCCGGCAGACACTTTGCGAGGTCGACGAAGGTCCTCGGAAGAGACGAAGAAGCAAAGAAACCACCTGAATGCGCAGTCGTCACCTCGGCGGTGGCCTTCATGGGACCCAAGTGGCGGCGGCCTCCCGTGTTCTAAGTCTCCTCGATGATGGCGGCGGACACGGAGAAGTTGGCCACCGACTCGTCGCTGTCCACGCAGCCGGCTTCTGTCTCAGCCTGCATGGCGCTGCCGCAGGCACGGGAGGCGCGCCCACAGACACGGGAGGCGCGGTACGACGCGGCAGCGACGACGCCCATACTGGTGTGCTCGCCGCCATGCCGGCGTGGAGCAACTCGCCACTCCTCGTCGAGCTGAACTGGAGCGGCGAGTTGCTGAACCACGCACCTGCTTGGGGCGGCAACTGGCTCCGTCGGGCCAAGCGAGGTTGGTGAAGCACCGAGCGGCCTCGCCCGTATCCGGAGGGCTCGGCGGGCCACCCAGCCGGGTAATATGCCGGAGAACGGCTCCTCGGAAGCCATCGGAAGAGTGGAGAAATTGGTGAAGGCAGAGATGGGGGAGTGGCGGAGGGGTGCGATTCTTGCCCGTTGTCTGTCTGGCCTCGTGTAAATAGAGGGCGGGCGGTAGGAGCTTGGCCGGCGTCTGGCCTTGTTTAAAATGAGGGCGGGCGGGAGGAGCTCGACCGGTGTTGCATTTAATTCCGGCCCGCTCATGAATGGATGTGTGGCCGGAGTAGGTTTCTCGGTTTGCATGCGGGTTTAACGGAGGGGTTTGATGGAGGCGAGGAGGCGTGTTCAGCCGGGCGGCGCAGTACTACTATTCGATTTGACAACGGGCGGCGCAGTTCCCGATACGGCTTTAATGCAGATGAGCGAGGGAGTAGCGGTTCCCGAAATGTTGAACGGCCAATGCATCCTCCTTCAATTAATGCATGAGGGAAGTAATGGGAGGAGGACCGGGAAAAGAGGCTGCACGATGTGAATGCAACGCAGTTTGCCCTCATATAAAGGCGCCCCTCCATTCCAATGCATCTCCACATCGTACGCACCTAAGCATTTGCCCAAGCACCTACACAAACACAAAAGAGCTCACTCCAGACCCATGGCGGCGATGTGCGCGAGCGGCCAGCGGCTGTGCCAGATGGTCCATGACGTTGGCCTGCGGCATGGCGCCGAGGATTGTCTCCAGACGGTGTTGGAGACCGGCTGGTGGATGGCCGCCGTTGACGCCAACTACAACTCTCAGTTGGACCAGATGATTGTTGCCACCACCAACAAGTTCACCGTCCTCAAGAAGCTTGCGGACGACATTGCCGTACTCCTCCAGCCCGCGCGCCCGGGCTCCTCATTGCCTGCCACCCTAATCGGCCTCCATGGCCGTAACCTCTTTCAAGCACTGGTGGCCCTGCAACTGCCCTCCGACGCCACGAAGAATGTCCACCTGGAGGACGCGCTCGCCGCGAGGCGCCTCGCCCTGCAAGAATTCGTCGACCTACACATCCACGTGTACGAGAAAATCGTGTACATAGGTATCTACAAGGCCAGTAAGGACGCTACGACGTTGGCCTTCCTCAACCGGCTAGAAGCCTTGGATGCCTTTGCTGAGAAGTACCTCGACCTCGCCACAAAAGCCACCGCTCCTTAGCTGCCGGTGAGTGGCCCGGCGCACTATGTTGAGGAGGAGGAGGTCTTACGTTGATGGATGCATCTTTTTTCTTGCCTTCTGTAACCACCACTGCGATTGCATCATCATCGTGGCCTTAATTCTTATTGTGGTGTTGCATTCTCGTTCCAGTCAATACCGACATGTGCGATCCCTTTGCTTAATTATATGCATCACTGTAACTAGTACTCCATCCGTCAATTTATAAGTTGTGCTTACCTATTCCATCAACTTCGTGCAACGCACGGGCATCTTGCTAGAAACACTAGAACATGTCGGACCGCGTGTGACCAAACCGACGATGCGCCAACCTAGCTACTACGTACCCTGCTTATCTGGCGGAAATAGCCCCGCCCTAGCGTTTCCAATCGTTATTTCTATCTATCAATCGTGCCAAGGAGCAGAACCAAAATGTTACAATTTATACATGTTTCACTACTAGGAAAAGGGATATAGATAATATGGACCCTAATGGCGCACCACACATGTGGTGCGCCACTACTATATACTAATGGCGCACCATGTGTTGGTACGCCATTAGTGTCCAAATACTAATGGCGCACCACATCCACGGTGGCCACTACTAACAAATTTTTTTATTTTTTTTCAAAACTAGTAATGGCGCACCAGGGGATAGTGCGCCACTACTAACAAATTTTCTATTTTTTTTCAAAACTAGTAATGGCGCACCAGGGGACAGTGCGCCATTACTAGTTTTAACTAGTAATGGCGCACCACACCCCTCGGTGCGCCACTACTAACAATTTTTTTTATTTTTTTTCAAAGTTAGTAATGGCGCACCGTGGGTGTGGTGCGCCATTACTAGTTAAACTAGTAATGGCGCACCACACCCACGGTGCGCCATTACTAACTTTGTTCAAAAATTCCACCGAATGCACCCCCCCGTGGACCGCCTTTTCAGTTTTAGAAAAAATAAAAGAAAATGATAGAAATGTCAAAAAAATAAAATAAAATAAGTTTCCCATGTGATATGTGGTCTAGTTGTTGGGAAAATTTACAAATATGAATTTCGACTTTATTTGCAAAATCTCTCTGAAATTTGTAAAATGGGCATAACTTTTGCATACGAACTCGGATTAAAAAGTTTTTTATATGAAAAATCATCTACTCGAAAAGAATCCCCCTTTACCACCGGTTCGGCACGAACCGGCGCTAAAGTGCCACCACGTGGCACGAGCCAGGCCCGGGTGCTGGTAGACCATTAGTACCGGTTGGTAGTACCAACCGGTACTAAATGTTTGGGGGAGGGTTGGTTTTAATTTTTATTTTCCATTAATTTTCTGTTTTCCATTTAATTCTTTTTTGTTTGCCAGTATTTTACGATACTACATATTGTACATGTTATGCATATATATAAATAGATTTTCTCGTAGAACCGATCATATATATATATAATCGAATGTCTCACAACCACCATTAATTATTCACACATACACATGTAGATATATACAATTTCTCCTACATGTTGCCTTGGTGCCTTCGGAGCACGATGACAAGTGGTTCATGGGGGCGGTAGCGGGTAATAGTATTCTCCTTTGGGATCTATGACCTGGTCGAGCAAAAATCTCGCTATTTCCTCTTGAAGTGCTCGTATGCGCTCCTCTGCTATGAGCTGGTCCCGCACCTCTTTCAAATGTTAAGAAGGAGATCAATATGCATGTGTATTAGTTGTGTGACTAGATATCGACAATCATGTAAGATTTGTGAATAGTGTTCTGGCAAACGTACCTAGTCCTGTCTATCAGATCTGCTCCTTTCGGACGTCATCATGCGAATGTTCTCGCAAACATAGTATGCACACACTTCAGTCCCTGGCGCTTGCTTTAGGGCCTTTACGAGAATAGAATTTAATTAGATAATAATTAATCAAGCATGTTAATTAATTAATGGTATTGAAACAAGAATTAAAGAGATGGTAGCTAGCTAGCTATTACTACTTAATTACTTACCTTTGGTCGATACCAACATAGCTTTTGACGCAATTTTCCTGGAGTCACCTTGATGTACTTTGCCCAAGCCCTGCCCGCCGGCAAAGAAAATTAATAAAGGGGTTATTAAAAATAGTTCATATCAGGAAATGACGAACTAAATAAGCCGAGATATAGTTAATAATGAATGAAATTACCTGTTGACTATCCCCTTCACGATGCTGTAGTCACTATCTTTTTTAAGTAGTGAGTCCAGTACTTCAACTTTTCCTTCATCAACTTTAATGTCTAACAAGATCCAGTGGAAGTTGCATGCGCATACGTTTGCATGTATAAATTAAGCGGGCATGTGCATAACACCAATCAACTATAACCCTAAACCCTATACACTTATTAACATCTAGCTAGTAAGCAAAAACAGAATTTGTAGTACAAGACAGTGTGACTCACTCGAAGTTGTAAGGAAGTAGTATATCTTCATTGCTATTGAGGTGCTTCAAGAACTCTAGCATGCATTTCTCTACATCTTGTCTACACCATTCCAATTTCCATGTGTATTCATTAATGGTATTTGGGTCAATGAACCCAATGCCATAGCGTCCAGCTTTTTTCATTTCATACATCTTCATCCTGCATAATACCACATAAAAGAATATATAGTGAGGATATATAATTACAGGTAATTAATGATCAATCAATGAGCACTAGAGCTAGCTTGAGACTTAAATTACAGAAAGAAATCACTTATAGACAATAGCAACTGATGATAGATTTGTCAAGTGCATCTTGATTGAATAACTGAAATAGTTCTGAATACTCAACGGACAGAGCTTTCTTATTGAAGTAATGATCTTCCTCGACTTGCACCATGAGGGACTCTCGATTGGAAATCTTGGTAATTTTCATGTACCAATCATGCAATTCATACATTCTCGTTGGGAGGTTCTTGACCTCCTCGGGCTCGACCAAAGGTTGGCCCCGGACATATTTCCGTTTTATTTCCTCCTCTCTAAGCGGAGACATGGGCTCGATCTCGAGGAGTTGTCCAACAGTGATCTTGAGCATTTCAGCCTGCATTATATGCTCCTCGGTTATTACCACATCGCCCAACTCGGGAACGTAAACGGTTTGCCCACAATAATATTGGGCGCGCGTACTCTCATGTGTCGTTGGCACAACAAGCGGGGGGGGGGGGTCGATTGCGCCGCCTGTTCTCCCAGCTGGGGAACGGTTTTCCCGCATTTTTTGATAGCTGCTGCTTGTTGGCTCGAGCTCGAGGTCGCTTCTTTCTGTATCGTGCTCGATGTGCCTTCCTGATTTGGCGCTCATAGTCCGAGTCAACAGGCTTGGGAGCTGGTGGTCTAGCCATACGAATGAAGTGGTCAACCTTTTCCTCAGGCACTTTCTCCCTCGGCGGCGTTGCCGGTTTCGGTCGAAACTGAGCGTCCACTTCGGCCCACACTATTGCATCCTTTTGCTCCTCGGTCATGTCGTAAGGCCTCTGAGGAAGAGGAGCGAGGCTGCTTGGACCATATTTATATCGCTTGTCTCCGCCTGTACTTTTTGTACTACCTCGACTCGTACCGCTACGCACCATAGCTGCGGCGTGTCTCTTCTGCGATTGCTTAGGCGGCGGAGATGGCTGACGTGGCTTAGTTGGAGCAGGAGAAGTGGCCTGACGCTGTGCCGGACTTAAAGCAGGAGGTGTGGCCTAACACGGTGTCAGACTTGAAGCAGGAGGTGTGGCCTGACGCTGTGCCGGACTTGAAGCAGGAGGTGTGGCCTGACACGGTGTCAGACTTGAAACAGGAGGAGTGGCCTGACGCTGTGCCGGACTTGAAGCAGGAGTCTGCTCACGCGTTCGTGGACTTGGAGGAGCGGGAGTCTGCTGACACGGTGGCGGACTTCGAGGAGGAGTCGGCAGACGCGGTGTCGGTGGACTTCGAAAGATGATGCAATCCTTTCTCCATAGGATGATACGATGTATGGCCTCTCCCAGTGTGCCCTCGTCGTCACCTCCAGGAATGTCATGATCTAGCCCCGAACATGGGTCCACCACCTCATCAACAAAGACACGAGCATAGCGCTCTGGAATTGGGGCGCAATGGAAGGTTGCTTCGGGGGTAATTGTAAAAGCAACGGCGTCCGCCACCTTCCTGGATATGTTCTTCATTTTGAAGTGTGGCTCACAGTTAGTGTTCTCTATGATGTCATCCACAGGGTATGTATCCAGCAGTGCGTCACCCGGGGCGGAACCAACGCTGCTTCTCGGCATGGATGGGACGGTGCTATCCAATGCTGGATGATCATCCGCTTGCTGGTGCCGCTGCTGAGACCCCCTTTCCTGGCTAAGTGAGTCGATCTGCTGCTGCTGCTGGAATTTGAGTGCCAAGTCTGCATGCCTTGCTTCTAGGCCTTGAAGGCGTTCTGCGTCCTGCTTCCTCTGCTCCTCCTCCAGCTTCCTCCTCTTCTCTCCTCCACCATCTTCTTTCTTGCACGGGTCCTATAGTCGTCGTTCCATTCCGAAAAGCCCTCATACCAGGGAATAACGCCCTTGCCTCGTGTTCTTCCCGGGTGCTCAGGATTTCCCAGGGCGCGCGTAAGCTCGTCGTTCTCTCTGTTGGGCTTGAACACCCCCTTTCGAGCATCTTCTATTGCGTCAAGTAACTTTTGTTCTGCTCCTTTTAGACTTGCCTTCTTCGAAACCAGACCTGTCTTCGGGTCCAACGCCCCCCCATGCGCATAGAACCAAGTTCTGCACCTGGGGGGCCAGCTCCTAGTAACTGGAGTGACCCCTGCATCCTCCATCTCTTGCTCAGACTTATCCCACTTAGGCATTGCCACCGCGTAGCCACCTGGACCTAGCCTATGGAACTGCGTATTTTTTGCGGCATTGGCCTTGTTTTTTCTCGACCGTTCCTTAGATAATTCCGATTCCTTGAATTTCACGAAAGCGGGCCAGTGTTCTCTTTGCTTCTCCAGTGTTCCCTTGAATTCTGGAGTCTTCCTTTCTGCAACGAGGTAGTTGGCCCATACAGTTTTCTTGTGGGTGTTGAATGCAATTGCCATCTTCTTAAGAGCAGCGTCCTTGACTTTCTGCACATCTGCATCAGTGAAATAATCTGGTAGGGTGAAATGTTCCATCAGAGATTCCCAAAGCTTTTGTTTTGCTCTGTCGTCGACCCAAGTAACATCTGGGCGTTTAGTTTTTGGCTCTTTCCATTCTTGAATGGAGTTCGGGAGTTGGTCCTTCACAAGAACTCCGCACTGACGAACGAACTTGTTCGCAATGTTCTTAGGCGTGAGGGGTTCGCCACTAGCTTTGATGGAATCGATGTTGTACTTTACACCCTCCTTCAACTTTTTGCCCGGGCCACGCTTTGTCCTGCTGTCTGTAGAAGCAGATTTGCTCGATCCGGAGGGTTGAAAGAAGAAAGATCGATTCGTTAATATATCTTCAAATAAAAAAACATGTGATGATCACTAGATGCCTGCTTATATAAATATACCTTGCCGGTAGTCTTCGTTATTTCAAGATCAACATTGTATTCGTCATCATAATCATTGTCTGCGTCATCATAATCATAATCATAGTTCATGACTTCATCAGCTCGGTCGTCGAGATCGAATATCTTATCATCACCCTCCCCGGTATTGTTCAGATATTGGGAGCCGTCATTTGCTTCATTCAGATCATCTGGCCTACTAGGGCTGCGTATAATCTCGAACAGGGCCTCTTCTCCCTCTCTGCCGGTATTGTCCGCCATAGCTTTCATTTAACTAATACAGAAGAAATATAAAACAATTTAGTATTCAAATTACAATTCATGGATGCAATCAATAAGGAAAAACTGAATCATATAGTACATAATATGCTTCGTCTCGAATAATATATAATCTCGAATAAATCGTCTTGAATAATATATAATCTCGAATACATCGTCTCGAATAATATATAATATCGAATACATCGTCTCGAATAATATATAATTTCGAATACATCACTGGCTAGGTAGCTAATAAAGATCGAATACTATAGAAGAATCTAGGCCACTCGCGGTTCCTGGGGCGCGGGCGGTGGACACCCAAAGACAAGGAACCATCACAGGATCATATCTCCGGTCATCTGCCCAAAGAACCTGCCAGGTATTGGAGAACCTGACGTCCATAGCAGCAATGTAGCGATGGACGTGCTCGTCCTCCTCCCTGACACGACGACGCACCACCTCCGGCGGGGCCGACTCCCTCTGCACCGAATGTGGCCCACACGAACGCCACCAAAGGAGATAAGGGTCGACGACGGGACCCGAGGCCGGGTTCCTCACCAAGCGTTGCGCCCCTCCACGTAGCACCTCCCAGTGCCAGCCCGGCGGAGCCCAATCCCGGACATGGGTCCTCTGAAGCAGGACGTCGTCGCGAACGGGTCGACGGCGAGGATGCGGGCCGGGCATCGTCGACAACAAATACTATATGCCGCAAAAGTAAAGTAACATTTTTAAATGATTGGATTGTGATTTCTTATATGCAAATTCTAAATTTTATAACTAAAAATATAATAAACTAAAAAAACATCGACCATATCTAAAACTAACATTTCTAACATTTCTATATAACAAACATTTGTATAACATTAATACAGAAAAAACTAACATTTCTATATATAACTAACATTTCTATATAACTAACATTTCTATAACATTAATACAGAAAAAACTGAAAAAACTAAAAACTAAAAACTAAAAACAGAAAAACTAAAAACTAAAAAAGAAAAACTAAAAACTAAAAACAGAACAAAAATTGTGTATGTGTGTGTGTATGGTGTGTGTGTGTGTGTGCATGTGTGTGTATGTGTTGTGTGTGCAGGCGACGGCGACAGCGAGCCAAGGCGACGGCACCGGCGGCGCGTGCGGCAGCTTCGATTGGAGGGAGAGGAGAGGGGGGACAGAGGCTCACAGCGCGGGCGAGGTCGAGGCGACGGCGACGGCGACGCGGGCCGGTGCGGGGACGGGGACACGGGCCGGTGCGGGGATGGGGACGGGCCGGCGACGCGGACGGCGCGACGAGGATGGGGGCGGCGCGGAGTCGACGGGGACGGCGCGACAGCGGCGGCGCGGGATGGGGCGGCGGCGATGAAGCAAAGAGAAGTGGGAGGAAACTGACGAAATTTTCGTAAGTGTTGTTTATATAGGAGGGGCCTTTAGTACCGGTTGGAGCCAGCAACCGGTACTAAGGGTCGATTTTGGCCAGGCCAAGCGGCGGGAAGCGCACCCCTTTAGTACTGGGTGGTGGCTGCAACCGGTACTAAAGCCCCCCCCTTTAGTACCGGTTGGAGCCACCACCCGGTACTAAAGGGGGTGCGCTGGCGCAGGTGCGATGCGGGCAGGTTTAGTCCCACCTCGCTAGCCGAAGGGCGCCCGCACCTGCTTATAAGCCCCGTCGCGGCAGCTGTCTCGAGCTCCTCTCTATTGCAGGCCTTCTGGGCCTACCTGTTATGTGCTGCCCTGTGGGCCTATTGGGCCTTTGCGGGCATGCATCCTGGCCCAACAACAGGTTGGGTTTCTAGTCGTATGCAGGCCGCATTAGCCCAGTAGGCGGGCTTTTTTATTTTCTTATTTTTTTTGCTTTATTTATTTTTGTTTTATTTATTTTTCAGTTGTTTTTGCTGTATTTAGAGTTTCTTTGTGAATATTTTTGCTTTAGGTACAAAAAAGTACAAACTTTCTATTAGTGCCGGTAGTTTACAAATTTGAATAGTTTACATTTTGAATTATTTGAAATTTGTGTGAATCACTAGTTTGTGAATAACTTAACTTTGAAAATCGATTTTTCAGTGATTCTTTTATCTTATGTTTAATATTAGTGTGTTTTATCATTATATTCAATTTGGTAATGCTTAGGTTATTTAAAAAATGAAATGCCTTTGTAACGGATGAGTTTTCGTCCGAAACCCTGATACTTCGAAAGAGATTGTCCATTTTGTAAACGAAGTGCATCCAGTTTTTGCGGTAACCCTCTCTACTTTTTTGCACATGCTATGTGGGTGAAATTATGACACCATGCCAACTTTCAACCTTTTCTGAGTTCATTTGAAATGCTTTTCAATTTCAGGGTCATTTAGTTGAAAAAATCAGTAAATGCCTGAAAGAATTTGTTTGTACATAAAATTTCTTCGCGTTTCAAATGCCAAAACACATAACTACCCTAAATATTATAGAGATTCCCTCCTTGGTGTGAAACACAGAAGAAAGTGATGATAGTGAAGCCGATCACTTCCCAGATCTTTGGGTGTGAAACTTTTTCTTCGCGTGTGTCCCTTTGCGCCATAGCCATGGAAAATCTTCATCATTTAACTGGATGCTCGGGTCAATATTCATTGTGAATGGAGCAATTTCATCAAACTTTTCATAATCTTCTGACATGTCTGTCTTGTCATCCACTCCCACGATGTTTCTCTTCACAGAAAGAACTATGTGTCGCTTTGGCTCATCGTATGATGCATTCGCTTCCTTATCTTTTCTTTTTCTCGGCTTGGTAGACATATCCTTCACATAGAAAACCTGTGCCACATCATTAGCTAGGACGAATGGTTCGTCTGCATACGCAAGATTGTATAGATCCACTGTTGTCATTCCATACCGCGGGTCTTCCGTTACCCCATATCGTGTCATATTGACCCATTTGCACCGAAACAAAGGGACCTTCAAACCACGTCCATAGTCAAGTTCCCATATCTCCTCTATGTAACCATAATATGTTTCCTTTCCCATCTTGGTTGTTGCATCAAAGCGGACACCACTGTTTTGGTTGGTGCTCTTCTTATCTTGGGCGATCGTGTAAAATGTATTACCATTTATCTCGTACCCTTTGAAAGTCATTATATTCGAAGATGGTAACTGGGACAGCGAGTACAGGTCATCTTCAATAGAGGCGTCATGCATGGTACGTGTCTGCAACCAGCCGGCGAAACTCCTGGTTTGTTCACGTGTAATCCAGTCATCAGACCGCTCCGGGTGTTTGGAGCGTAGAAAATTCTTGTGTTCGTCCATATACGGAGCCACCAAGGCGGAATTCTGTATAACTGTGTAGTGTGCTTCAGTGAGAGAATGTCCGTCCATACATATTTTTTGATTCCCTCCTAGCGTGCCTTTTCCATCCAGTCTGCCCTTATGCCGCGATTCAGGAACACCAATCGGCTTAAGGTCAGGAATAAAGTCAATACAAAACTCAATGACCTCCTCATTTTCATGGCCCTTGGAGATTCTTCCTTCTGGCCTAGCACGGTTATGAACATATTTCTTTAAGACTCCCATGAACCTCTCAAAGGGGAACATATTGTGTAGAAATACAGGACCCAAAACGTTAATCTCTTCGCATAGGTGAACTAGGACGTGCGTCATGATGTTGAGGAAGGATGGTGGGAACACCAACTCGAAACTGACAAGACATTGCACCAAATCATTCTCTAACCTTGGCATGATTTCTGGATCGATTACCTTCTGAGAGATTGCATTGAGGAATGCACATAGCTTCACAATGGCTAATCGAACGTTATCCGGTAGAAGCCCCCTCAATGCAACCGGAAGCAGTTGCGTCATAATCACGTGGCAGTCATGAGACTTTAGGTTCTGGAACTTTTTCTCTACCATGTTTATTATTCCCTTTATATTCGCCAAGAAGCCAGACGGTACCTTAATACTGAGCAGGCATTCAAAGAAGATTTCCTTCTCTTCTTTGGTAAGAGCGTAGCTGGCATGACCCTGATGTATGCCGTCTTTTCCATGCATACGTTGCTGGTCCTCCCGTGCCTCAGGTGTATCTTTTGTCTTCCCATACACGCCCAAGAAGCCAAGCAGGGTCACGCAAAGATTCTTCGTCACGTGCATCACGTCGATTGTAGAGCGGACCTCTAGATCTTTCCAATAGGGCAGGTCCCAAAATATAGATTTCTTCTTCCACATGGGTGCGCGTCTGTCAGCGTCATTCGGAACAGGTTGTCCGCCAGGACCCTTTCCAAAGACTACCTTCAAATCCTTGACCATATCATGTACATCAGCACCAGTACGGTGGCGAGGCTTCGTCCGGTGATCCGCCTCACCTTTGAAATGCTTGCCTTTCTTTCTTACGGGATGCCTGCTCGGAAGAAATCGACGATGTCCCAGGTACACATTCTTCCTACAATTGTCCAAATATATACTGTCGGTATCATCCAAACAGTGCGTGCATGCGCGGTATCCCTTGTTTGTCTGTCCTGAAAGGTTACTGAGAGCAGGCCAATCATTGATGGTCACGAACAGCAAGGCCTTTAGGTCAAATTCTTCCCCCATGTGCTCATCCCACGCACGTACACCTGTTCCATTCCACAGCTGTAAGAGTTCTTCAACTAATGGCCTTAGGTACACATCAATGTCGTTGCCGGGTTGCTTAGGGCCTTGGATGAGCACTGGCATCATAATGAACTTCCGCTTCATGCACAACCAAGGAGGAAGGTTATACAAACATAGAGTCACAGGCCAGGTGCTATGGTTGCTGCTCTGCTCCCCAAAAGGATTAATGCCATCTGCGCTTAGACCAAACCATACGTTCCTTGCGTCATCTGCAAACTCCTTCCCGTACTTTCTCTCAATTTTTCTCCACTGCGACCCGTCAGCGGGTACTCTCAACTTTCCGTCTTTCTTACGGTCTTCTCTGTGCCATCGCATCGCCTTGGCATGCTCTTTGTTTTGGAACAAACGTTTCAACCGTGGTATTATAGGAGCATACCACATCACCTTGGCAGGAATCTTCTTCCTGGGGCGCTCGCCCTCGACATCACCAGGGTCATCGCGCCTGATCTTATAGCGCAATGCACCGCATACCGGGCAAGCGTTCAAATCCTCGTACTCACCGCGGTAGAGGATGCAGTCATTAGGGCATGCATGTATCTTCTGCACCTCTAACCCTAGAGGGCAGACAACCTTCTTTGCTTCGTACGTACTCTCGGGCAATTCGTTGTCCTTTGGAAGCATATTCTTTATCATTACCGGCAACTTTCCAAATCCCTTGTCAGATACACCATTCTCTGCCTTCCATTGCAGCAATTCCAGTGTGGTGCCCAACTTTTTCTTGTCAGCTTCGCAATTCGGGTACAACAATTTCTTGTGATCCTCTAACATGCGCTGCAACTTCTTCTCCAAATCACTTGCGCAGTTTCTCTTTGCATCGGCAATGGCCCGACCTAGATCATCAGTGGGCTCATCTGATGCCTCTTCTTCAGCTTCTTCCCGCATTGCCAGCTCAGCTTCTCCCCCCATTGTTGTATCATCGTATTCAGGGAACCCATGGCCAGGATAGCTGTCGTCGTCCTCTTCTTCTTCATTGTCTTCCATCATAACCCCTCTTTCTCCGTGCTTGGTCCAAACATTATAGTGGGGCATGAAACCAGACTTAAACAGGTGGACGTGAATGGTTCTTGACGTAGAGTAATTGTGATCATTCTTACAGACTAAACATGGACAAGGCATAAAACCATCCGCCCGCTTGTTTGCCTCAGCCGCAAGCAGAAAAGTTTGCACGCCATTAATGAACTCGGGAGAGCATCGGTCATCGTACATCCATTGTCGGCTCATCTTCATTACACAACACCGAATAGACCAAATTAATACAAGTTCATACATAAAGTTCATACAAGACTTAAATGCAACAAACAAATAACTCTCTAACTAAAGAATTTAAATGCAACAACAAATGCGATCAAGATCGCAACTAAGGTAACAATTGATCCAACAGCATAATGATACCAAGCCTCACTATCAATGGCATATTTTCTAATCTTTCTAATCTTCAAGCGCATTTTCTCCATCTTGATCTTGTGATCATCGACGACATCGGCAACATGCAACTCCAATTCCATCTTCTCCCCCTCAATTCTTTTCAATTTTTCTTTCAAATACTCGTTTTCTCTTTCAACTAAATTTAACCTCTCGACAATAGGGTCGGTTGGAATTTCCGGTTCACAAACCTCCTAGACAAAAATATCTATGTCAACTTGATGGGCATAATTTGTCATAAACACGAAATGCAACAACTAGTTTTAAAAGAGAATATACCACATCCGAATCATAACAAGGACGAGGGCCGACGGGGACGGATATCAAAACCATGGCACTATGTATAACAAACAACGTACGGGTAAGATAATTATACGAGTAACTATATATCCAAATCACACAAACATCAATTTGGTAATGTAAAACATTCATGAACAAGAGGCTCACCACAAGGTGGTGCCGGCGACGGAACGGTGCGGGCGATCGACTGTGGTTACGACGGAGATTTAGAAGGCACTAAGTAAACCACACCTACATATGCAAACTAAGTGTTAGTTTTGACCACAAATTGCATATAAATCAAATACTAGCACATATATTTTCTACCAAATTACTAAACTCATAAATTAATCACTATACAAAGCATTGCAAGAGCTAATCTAGCAATGAGAGATGAAAGGACAAAGTTGCTAACCTTTGTGATCATTTGAATGGATGGGGGCCTTCAAATCTTGACAAATTTTGGGCAAAATGTGTGATGAGCTCGAGAGGAAGAGGGGAAGAACAGAGAGGAGAGGGGAAAGGGGAAGAACAGAGCGAGCTCGGGTGGACGAAGGGTTTATGTAGGACAACCTTTAGCACCGGTTCGTGCCATGAACCGGTACTAAAGGTGCTGGAGGGGCCCCGGACTGACAACATCCTGCCACCACTCACTTTAGTACCGATCCGTGGCACGAACCGGTGCTAAAGATCGGCCACGAACCGGTACTAATGAAAGCGGCTGGCTAGCCGTTGGAACCGGCACTAATGCACACATTAGTGCCGGCTCAAAAGCAAACCGGCACTAATGTGCTTGACATTTGACCCTTTTTCTACTAGTGGTGTTGGAGCGCTACGGTCGAACGGGGATCCTGTTCATCGGGAGGGGTGTGGCGTACCGCAAAACGGGACTCCACGGGATACTGTTCATCTCCACCGTCCACCCCCTCCAGCCTCCACGGGCTACTGTTCATCCACCGTCGACCTCCTCCAGCCTCCACCTGCGACTGTTCATCCACGGGCTCCTGTTCATCCAGCCTCCACCGCGCGCTACTCCACCGGCTACTGTTCAACCAGCCCTCTCCACGGGCTACTGTTCATCCTGCCCTCCACCGTCTACTGTTCATCCTGCCCTCCACGGGGTGGTCCTGTTCATCCAGCCCTCCACAGGGTCCTGTTCATCCAGCCCCAACCGGCTCGATCGGTCAGGGTACTGTTCATCCAGAGGCAACACCACGTGGTCCTGTTCATCCACCACCACCAGGAACTGTTCATCCAAACCCCCCCGCAACGCTCACTGTTCATCCAGAGGCAGCATCGATCGGCTTCAGTTAGCAGCAGTAGCGAAGGAATCACTCGATCGGGTTCAGTTAACAGCCATCGATCGATCGCTCGGGTTCAGTAACGCGTAGCCTGCAGTGCAATCGCTCGGGTTCAGTTAGAGCCCAACGCCTCGCTCGGGTTCAGTTAGAGCCCAACGCCTCGCATACACGCGCGTACGTACGAGAGAAACGCGCATCGCTCGGCCCCCGACCACCCACCGTAACCGGGGAATCCCCGATATTTTCCGCGCCCTCGCTTCTACCACGGTTTTTTTCCGTCATGGACGGCCCAAAGAATGTCATGCAGCTGCGTCTCCGGCCCGCCCAGGACGAAAAGCCCATTTTCTGTCATGATTTTTTGTCATAGAAGTAGGACCCCACCACATCTATGATGATACCGGGTTTTGTCACAATTATCGTCATAGAAGTGTCATAAGTATGACAGAAAAGATTTTCGTTCGGCCCAAAATGTCATGGATGTGTCTTTTTTTTTGTAGTGTATACATCCATTTCTGTCAAGTTCCAATGAAGAATGCTGCATTTTCAAATAAAAAGGCTCATCAACAGTCTAGATCAACAAAGCCTATCAAGAAACGATCAATCACACGTGTAAAAAGAAATATTTGAGGGCGCCACTTTGAAGTGCAAATAAATTGATCCAAGATAGATTAGATTTTGAGAGCTGTCCAAGCATTCTATTTTGGTACTTAAAATCAAAGGTACAAAAAAGTAGGCTCCGACATAAATACTTATGAAGATTGTAAGCATATGCGGTAATCATGATGATGAAAACAGGGAGGAGGTTATGGCACAACCATTCTTCAGTAGAAACAAATATTTCAAACTTGAAGATGCAACGTCATAAATCTTCTTTGTGGAACATCATAAGAAAAATTAGAGCAGACCATCAAAGCATCTTTACATAATGTTGACGAACAAGATTAAGCTTTAGTAAGACATAACATAACCAATGGCATTTTAAAGTCATTGTATTTCTTATCCATGTGTGACTAATAACGACAAAAGTTTAAGCTGCATCCATATGGGCAGATTGAAACTCATTTCAAGCATGTGCTGCAGGCATCCTTCTATGTGAATTTTTGCATAGAAAGCACTTAACAAAATCCACTTCTTCAGTCAGAGAAGGACAATCTTATTCCTTATAACCAGGGGTCGGCTTTGACAAAAGAACAGGGTGCCAGATTCCGCATGTGCACAAAAAGCGATGCTACCACAAAGGAGGATATGTACAATGACATATATACTCAAGGCGTCAGCTTCCATGCTAGCATCTATGCCGAACTTTAGGAGCAACATAATAAAGTGGTAACATAATAAGCACTTCCAAGCATATATTTAAGCTCTAATCTGCATAATAAAGCATTAAAATGTATGAACACACATGACATGTCAACAACATAGAGACCCAAAAATCGACCAGCACTACTTATGAACCAATTTGTACAAATACACTAATAAATCCACGACAAAAATAATTAGCTAAGGATCTAACAAAAGCTAACGAGCTTATTGAACTTACCTAACAGAGGTGCACTGGAGTAGATACACCGGCACTTGGGCAAAGCAGAGAGCCAGAGATACAATGTCGCCCCCGTTTTCTCGCTCGTCAGCTACAGAGCTTTATTCTTCTATCACAGCAGCATCACATGTGAAAGGCTCCCAAATCCGGTAAAAAATCGAAGGTGAAGTCAGGATACTAAAAAGTAGTATCTTGGTCTGGATCATGATTGACCATATGCTTAGAATATTACATGTTGCTTATGCAAAAGGTTCACTACATTCTCATGCTCCCCGTCCTCTATCCACTTTTGCCTTCATTGAGGCCATGTTCTTCTCGCCATGATCCATGTTGCACCTCTTGGCATTGATTTTTTTGGCTTCCTTACCTGAAAGTCAGAATGGATGATGTCTGATCAGTGTCAATGCTACACAGTAGTGACCGTCAAAATTAGTTAACGAAATGAAGCTCACCCGATCTATGGCACTCATGGAAGGGTCCTTGACTTTGCCTTTCATCTGCAGAAAAGCAAACAAGTAAAGTGTGATCTTTAGATAGGTAATTTTTGGCGTATCAAAGGCATTTACATGAATGAATGACTGCTATAAATGAGAATGAGCATGTGGATCATTGATGATAGAGATACAATACAGCAACGAAGATGACCTCTTTTAAATAAAGAAAGTAGGAGTGACGATTTCACCTTCTACGGCATTGTTCTCTAGATCACAATGCATCAGCCTTCCCAGTATCCTTTTCATCTTGAAAGGGTATGACTTCCAATTAGAGCATCAAAAGGCCATCCTGCAGCCAGGACACATTAAGAGAATTTCAAACCTTCTTGCAGTCAGTACACATTACGAAATTTCCTTTATGGTATACAGCAGATTACAAAGTCTCTTTGATGCATTGACTAACTCTTAAAAAGCAAAATCTAACAATCCAAGTGCCATATTAAGTGTGACAATATTTCTAACTAACACGATCAGATATCCAGTATTATGAATGAGCAACTTGAGGCACTCAATGGACCTCTAGGATGAAAGCATACACGTCGGTACATGAGCTTCCAAACTTATACATAAAATCCTCTGAACTTAAGCCTCAAATCCAGCAGTGATGTGGTGGTGGAGCGGAGTCGAGGTGATGGGATCCAATCGAACCGTCCAAGGGTGCTTCGAGGGGCACCGCCCATCTTGTGTGCGGCATGAAGACTTAGAGGTCAGCTACCAGAACAAGATGGCGGTCTCTCCTCCCCCTCCTCTCCCTTCTCCCCCTCGCTCCCCGTCTCTCTCCTCCCCTGTTCTCGCCGCTGCCCATGGCTCCCCCGCCCTTCCCTCCCCCCCTTCGCCCCCTCTGCTGCCTGCGGGGCGGGGTGGCTCTCCCTGCTCCGGCCGCGCGGCGGCTCTTTCACCGGCCCCGTCGGGCTCGTCGGCCTTTCCCGGTTCTCGTTTCTGGACTTTGGGTGAGGCGGATGATTCGGCCTCTGATTCGGAGGAGTGCGCTTCGTCCGTGGTGGTGGCGGTGGCGCCGGCCGTTCCTGCGTCGGTCCGGTCCCGGAAATTTGCTCCGGGGGGCCGGGGCCGGCCGGTGTCGGTGCCTTCTGGGTCGTCGGGGTGGATGCGCGTTGGTCGGCGCGGACACATGACGGGTCGGGGCCCGGCTCCTTCCCCGGACCGTGGTCTCCTCGGCCCTTCTCCTTCCTTCGTGGTGTTGGATCCGGACGCTGTCGAGTCCCCGGTCGCTGGTCTCGGTCGCCCGCCTCCTCTCCGGCCGGGGCGGTTGCCGGTGGCGGCGGCTGTGCCGGCGTGCGCGGGGGCGGGTCTTGGCCAAACCCTAGATACGTGCTGTCCTGTGGTGGAGGTGGGCCTAGGAGGGCAATTGGACCTGGTGGCTCCTGGATTGATTCGGGTGGGGCCGCCTGGGTCTCCGGCCCTGTCTGTGGGCCCCAGGCAGCTGGTGGTGGCCACTGCTTCGCGCCCTTCCCCTCCCTTGGCCCGCTCTCCCGTTTTGGCCCAATCTGGCCTGGCCTTCCTTGGCTATTCATGGGTGCGCCGTGGTTCCTCCCCCCTCCTGGGGTTTCCGGCTTCCGCCACTGATATTCGCAGGCCGCGTCATCCTATCCGCCATTTCTCCAGATCCATCTCCTCTCCCCCTCCTCTCCTCCTATCTTTTGATGAAGCGCTCGCCATGGACAAGTCCAGGGGCTCCTCCACCGAGGCCCTTTCGGGTAGCAAGCGGGCCCGTGAAGACTCGCCGGGCAATGGTGCCGATCTTCCTATGAGGCGGAGCTGCGATCGAAGCTCGAGTCTGAGTGGGCGGCGCGCGAGCTGTCGTGCGAGCGGGAGGCCTGGGAGGCGGGGCCGGAGCGGCTCCTTGGCGATGAGCAGGAGAGCTCGATGGCCAGATCTGGGACGACGCTCCCTGGATCTGGTGGTGTGTCGGGGTCAGGGGCAGATCCGTGGGAGGCCGCCGCTGTTTCGGTGGGTGGTGGCTCCTCCTCGTCGGTGCCGCGTCCTGCTCCGGCCAGGATTCCGACGCCTCCGCCTCGGCCGCCTCCTCGCTCGGTCGCAGCTGATGCTGCCTCTCGCTCGGTGTGACGCCCCCGACTCGATCATACACTAATCATGCACGCAGTGTGTACGATCAAGATCAGGGACTCACGGGAAGATATCACAACACAACTCTAGACACAAATTCAAATAATACAAGCTTCATATTACAAGCTAGGGGCCTCGAGGGCTCAAATACAAGCTCGATACACAAGAGTCAGCGGAAGCAACAGTACATGAGTACAGACATAAGTTAAACAAAGATGCCTTAAGAAGGCAAACAGAAAAGCAACAACGATCGAAGAGGCAAGGCCTCCTGCCTGGGACCTCCTAACTACTCCTGGTCGTCGACGGTCTCCATGTAGTAGTATCCATCGGCAGTGGCATCTGGCTCCAGGGATCCACCATCTGGTTGCATCAACCGGAAAGAAGAAGGAAGGGGGAAAAGGGGTAGCAAAGCAACCATGAGTACTCATCCAAAGTACTCGCAAGCATCAGATCTAAACTAAGTATGCATTGGTATCAAATGGAAGGGTTGTATCTGTGGACTGAACTGCAGAATGCCAGAATAGAGGGGAAGGCCTAGCCTATCGAAGACTAGCAGCTCCAAGCATCTTGCAGCATGTAGAAGAGTAAAGAATAGCAGTTTATATTTAACAAACATGTTTTAGCAATAAAGCTCAGAGATCCTTCCTCGACTCCCTGCGAGATAGCAATCCCGGAGCCACATATCTTAAGTATCCACTTCTAGTTGTATTAGATCAAGATATAAGTCTGAACGTCCATTACCGTGGACACGGTATTCAAATAAAGATCTTCCCTGCAGGGGTGCACCACGTTTTCCAAGACGCTCGATCACTCTGGCTGGACACACTTTTCTGGGTCAATGCCCGGCCTCGGAAGATCAACACGTCGCATCCCTACCTAGGCTCAGCAGAGAGGTCCCCGCCGGTCTACATCCTAAGCACTCCGGGGTCTGGGCCCATCACCCATAGCACTCCGGGTCGTTACGTGCAGGGCGGACCTAGGCACCACCTCTGGGGTGCCGGCCCAGCCGTGCCGCAATGCTGAACTGGACGTGTGACAAAGCTTCGGCTGATACTGCGACGTCGAGGCCCATAACTATTCTCGCGTGGTGGTTAGTGCGTAAAGGCCAAAGGCCAACTCAGAACAAATACCCAAACCACAGTGTATTATTAGCTTGCGGAGACGAGCAGAGACTCACGATAATGTGACCTCGTCGCCCCGTCTTGAGGAAGTACGGCAAGGGCAAGCCCAGCCCACTCGAGGGTTGCCTGACTTCCCGGCCGTGCCTCGTAACCATCTTGCGGGTGCTCTCCGGGCCCGCCCGACTTTCCCAAAGGTCTCAAGTAATGTCAAGTTAACCGTGTGTCCAAACATGAAGGGGAAAACCCGAGGAATCACCCCCGGAGGATTCCACTCAATGTAATCATCAAGGTGAACGTAAGAGGGACCACCCTCGAGGTTCACACTTGAGGTGTTGAACGACAGAGCCGTATCGGGAACGGTGAAAGAGGAAATCACCCTCGATGACCACGACCGAATAGGTACAACTACAGAATTATCATCAGGAGTGCGTTATGAGGGATCACCCTCGGCACTCGATAGTAGCTCTGCAGAGTCATGCAACAAAAGGGGCGTCATGTGATGTGTGGTGTTGGGCTCTGGTCGTCCATCATGTAGCTCGAGTCGTCGATGATGAAGCAGGGGCAATAAGGACAAGGTGGAGGTCACTGATGGATCACTATCCAACCTATACTAAGCAGTTTAGGATAAGCAGGTAAGGTACAACAGCAGGTACAAAAGCAGGCTATGCATCAGAATAGGAGCAATCAATAACAGTAGCAAAATCTTATGCAAGCATGAGAGAATGGAATGGGCGATATCGGGATGATGAAAGGGGGGGCTTGCCTGGTTGCTCAGACAAGAAGAAGGGGTCGTCGTCGACGTAGTTGATCATAGCGGCATCAGCGGCAGTCTCAGGGTCTACCGGAGAGAAGAGGAGAGAGAAAGAGTAAATACATAGCAAGCAAGAGCATAACAGGACAACAGGTAGATCTAGACGTGTTCTAACGCGGTGCTACACATTACCGGCGAAGGGGGATAACATCCGGGAATGTTTCCCCAGGTTTAGCATTTTCGGACAGATGAAACGGAGGGGAAAAGTTGCATGTTCAGGTAGTTAGGGGCATGTGGCAGACGAACGGATCGCGTATTCGGATTCGTCTCATCGTTCTGAGCAACTTTCATGTAGAAAACTTTTTCATCCGAGTTACAGATTATTTTCTAAGATTTTTCAAAGATTTAGCAATATTCTGAAATTATTATTAATTCGAAATAAAATGTGAAATTGCTATGTGCACCCAGCAGAATGCACACTGCAGGGCCACCAGAGGCTGACAGTGGGCCCAGTTGACCAGGTCAACTATTGACTGGTCAACAGCTGTGGGCCCCCCTGTCATTGACTTCTAACTAATTAACTAACTAAACTAATTAAGCTAATTAGGTTTAGTTTAATTAAACAAGATTAGTTAAGTTAATTAATTAACTAATTTATTTATTTATTATATATATATTTAAAACTTTTCTTTTTAGTTTTACAGGGGCGGGCCCCACTTGTAAGTGGCCCAGGAGGCCATGCGGGTTAACAGGCGCCGGGGCGCTGCGGGCGCCCGACCCGGGCGTCGTCGCGGGGCAGTGGCTGGACGGCGAGGAGCGGCACGGTGCGCGGGGAGCGGCGGGGAGAGCGGCCGCGAGCGCCGGCGTGGGGGGTGTGGGCTCGCGCGGGGGAGGCGGGGCCGGGCGCGGCCGGCGTGTGTGCGCAGGCGACACTGGGCGGCGGAGCGCTGGCTGGCAGACAGCTGCGGGAGGCGGGGCGAGGTAGAGTGGGAAGGGGCGGAGGCGGGGCGGAGTAGGGGTACGGCCGGGCGTGGCCAAGGTGGGTCCAGTGCGAGCGGGGCGAGCTGGGTGGCAGTAGGCGCGGCGGGGCGGCAGGCGAGCAGAAGCAGCAACAGCAACACGGGGCGCACAGGCGATGCGGGCGCGCGCGTGCCAAGGAGGGTAGAGCGACGGCAGCAGCATGCGGTTGCGAGGCCACGTACGGGCGCGCGGGCTGGGGTGCGTCGGCAGCGAGTAGCACCGGGTGCGGCATCGCGCGCGGAGGCGGCCGGAGTTCAGGCTAGGCCGGGTGTGTCGAAGCAGGGCACGCGTTGGGTTCCTAGAGAGCCCAGGAACTTGACTGCAAGCTCAGACGCGAGCTCCGACTGCGGTGGCCATGGAAAACAAGGAAAAGGCGGCGGCGCGGGCACGCCAATGGCATGGCGAGCTACGACACGAGAACGGCAGCGAAAACAGAGGGGAAAGAAGGCGGTGCTCACAGTGAGCCTGCAGGTGTGCTAAAGGCAGCTCGGGGAAGGCTTGTGGTTGCCGGAAATCGACGACGGAGCTCGTCGGGTCGATGTCGAAGACGACTGGCAGGGGTCGATGCAGGGTCCCTCGACTCCGTCTGGTCGGCGAAGAGGAAGCAGGGGACGACGGCGGTCCGATCTGGTGCGGAGACGAGGCGAGGCGGCGACGGTGGTGTCCTCGTGCGCGCCGTCGACGGGCGACCAGAGGGGAAAAGAGGTCGGGGGCGCGAGGGAGGGAGGAGAGGAGGGGAGCTAGGGTTCCAGGGAGGGGGTCGGGGCCTTATAGACGGGGGAGGGGGTGGCCGTGAATGGCCGGCACCTGGCCGGGACGCCATGGATGGCCTCCACGACCCCCCTTCCCCGGCTCCTATTGCGGGGAGGGGAAGAGTTAGGTGGGCTGGGGCTGTTATAGCTAAATGGGCCAAGGTGCCCAATAGATTTAGTTTATTTTGTTTTCTTTCATTTAGTTTCTGTTTAAGTTTTCTACTTATTATTTTTTAATAGTTTTAGTTTTATAAAATGTAAGAACAACATCTAAGTTAGTGCTACTAATTATACCATTGCCACGAAAAGTTTGGTGCAATAAAAAAATACTTGCACATTTCTAATATTTAAAAGGCACTTAAATAATTGTTTTAGCTGATGTTTTAATTATTAAAGGGCATTTAACTAATTTCTAAAAATGTTGGTTCACCACCATACATAGATATGGAATATTTGCAACGTTATGAGCATTTTAGTTTTGTCACTTCGTAAACTTTATTTATTTGACTTTATTTTAAATTTGGATTTGGACCGGTTTTGAAACTAAGCGAGATTGGCAACAATAACAGCGATGACATGGCATTATTAGTCAAGGGATTACTGTAGCTTAATTAACCGGGCGTCACACTCGGGGCCGCGCTTCGGGCCTGGTTCTTCTTCCTCGCTGGTCAGGGACCGTCGTGCTCCCCCTTCTGCTCCGGGCGCCTCATCTGCGGTCCGTGGTGATGGCATCCTGCCGCCACCACCGCCGCCTCCTCCCCGCCAGCACCCTGTTGCCTCGGGTCCTTCTCCGACCCTAACTTGCTTTGCGTGCCATCGCCCGAACCACTTCCAGTCCAGATGCACTAATCCACCCTTCTGCCTCATCTGCCGCTCGGATGGTCATCTTACAGTGGACTGCCGTAATCGATCCAAGAACCCCTCTTTCATACAGTTTGGGATGGGTTTGCCTGGGTGCTCTTTCTTCGCTTTGGATGCTGATGTTCCTGTGGTGATGGCTGCACTGTCTCTCTCTAATGCGGTAATAATAACGGTGTGTGGTCAGAAGATTTCCCCGCAGATCCTCCTGGATGGTCTGAAAATTTGGGATGATGGTGGTTGGGACTGGCAGGTCCGCCAGCTTTCAGAGTATGAGTTTGCAGTGGTCTTTCCCTCTAAGGACTGTCTAAGGATGATATCCTCATGCACCAGTTTTACTCTTCCTCTAAACCAGCTTGTGGTGTCAGTCAAGGCGGCTACTTGTGGTGCGAAGGCGGTGGGCCCTCTCACCAAGACTTGGGTGTTAGTAGATGACGTGCCAGTTGGTTTACGCTCTGTGGAGTTCATGATGGCTTTTGGTAATCTCATTAGCAAGCCTGTGGAAGTTGATTCGGAGTCTTTGGGCAAGGTTGGCCCGGTTCGTCTCAATGTGTGGTGTATCGACCCTGTCTGTGTTCATGGTACCGTGGATGTTTTTCCATCTCCGGAGGGTGTGCGACTTCGTGTTCGGGTTGAGGGTGCTGACCTCCATGCTCCCCCTCCGCCCCCTCCTTCCAAGCCTTCTGATCAAGATGACATGCAAAGGGATGGTTCGGCCGGGGGCAAAACCCAAGTGGTGGTACGAATCCTTGCTTTACTCAGTCTGAATGGGATAAACTGGAGCCTAATGAACAGGAGCTGCTCAAGGACAACGCCCCGACTGCTAACCCTCAGAAGGAGGGCCTGGCTCCCCGTGATTCTGCTGCTGGTAAGGGGACCCCCTTCTCTGGTGTTTGCTCCAATGTGCCTACTCGCCCGCAGTCTCCTTCCTTCTCTGGGATTGAGGATCTTCCCGCTTCTCCCCCGTGTTCCAACGAGCACTCAACTAAGACGAAGAAGAATAAATCGTCGGTTCAGAAATTTTCTGCTAAGAGTCGGGCATCCTCTGCCTCCAAGCTTTCGATGACGGGTCTGGCACGTCGTCTGGATAAGGATCCGGGTTCTGCCGCGGGATCTGGCCCGGGTCCGGCGTTGCTGGTTTGGTGCTCCCCGGTGCTACGTTCTCCGGCGTCCATGGCGCGGAAGGGCCGGCGTGTGCGCGACTCTGGTGTCTCGGTGGCGGTTTGGGCTGAGAGGCGCGCCGCGGCCAGGGATCTTCCTCCTGCAGGTTCGTCTGTCCAACCACCTCTCCCTGCTTCCCCTGTTCGCCTTGTTTTACCTGCATTATCGGACGATCGTTTGCTTCATATTTTGTCTGATGTTGGGGTGACTGCTGAACCGGGGTTGGGCTCTCCTTCTCACCTTCTTTCTGTCATTAGGGCAAATGAGGCAGCCCAGGCTGCTATTGGTAAGGCCATGGAGGCTGTGAATGTCGCTGGCCCTGCTGGGGTTCAGGGTCAGTCTGGGGTGGGTGGAGCGACAGATGGTTATGGCCAGCCGTCTTCACCCCCCGCTCAAGTTAAGAAAGGTCATTCCAAGCGCTCTAAGCCTTGTTTGGCCCCGTGCAGATCGAGCCTTCGTATTAAAAATCTTACCTTCAAATGAGAGCTCTCTTCTGGAATATTCGTGGTTTCGGTGCTAGGGGGTGCCGAGACCAGATTCATGACTTGGTTTGTGGAGAACATATTGACATTTTAGGGTTGGTTGAAACGTTTAAGGAATCCTTCTCCTCTCCTGAACTTTCTGCGGTGGCTGGTATGGACAGGTTCGACTGGCACTTTCTCCCTGCTTCGGGCCATTCTGGGGGCATATTGATAGGGTCCAAGCGGGACGTGTTTGACTTCATTGCCTTTGATCATGGCATTTTTGGGCTAGTTGTGTGGCTCATCATCGTCAGCTGAATACTTTATGGGAATTTATGGTGGTGGACGGCCCCGCGGATCACTCGCTTGCCCCTCTTTTTCTGGATGAACTTTCGATTAAGATTGAAGCTTGTAATATTCCTCTTCTAATTGGGGGTGATTTCAATTTGTTACGCTCACCGACAGATAAGAACAATCCTAATTTTTCTTGGCCTCTTGCCAATGCTTTTAACGATTGCATCAGTAATTGTGCACTCCGTGAGCTCCCTAGGGTGGGGGCGCGGTTCACCTGGTCTAATCATCAGCCCTCTCCTGTCCGGTCGGTGTTGGATAGGGTCTTTGTTTCTGACAGGTGGGACTCGCTTTTCCCCCGTTCGCTGCTTAAGGCCAGGCCTGCGGTTGGCTCTGATCATGTTCCCCTGGTCGTGGACGCGGGCATCCTTTCCCTTGTGTCTCCCTCTCGTTTCCAGTTTGATGCCTCTTGGCTTGTCGTGGAGGGTTTCTGTGATATGATGGCTTCTAAGATCTCTAATCTCCTTTCTTCTCCTCGTCGCTCCTTTGGCCCATGGATGATTGGCACAAACTGTCATATGAGCTTCATGAATTCTTAAGGGGTTGGTCTCGGAATAGGGCAGCTGAGCTCCGTAGAGACAAAGATAGCATTGAATCTCAACTCCGGGATCTGGACCACTCTGCTGACGTGTCTTGTCTCTCTGCCTCTTAGTGGGCTACTCGCTACTCACTGGAAGACGCTTTGATGTTGCTGCACCAGCAGTCGGAAATTTACTGGCGTCAGCGAGGTGCCCTTAATTGGACCTTGAAGGGTGATGCCATGATGGCTTATTTCTTTGCGATCGCTAATGGCAGACACCGGAGATGCTTCATTGACAGTCTGCTGATTGACGGTGTCAGAATCACGGACCAGTCCATCATTATGAATCACATTTTTGGTTTCTATTCCAATCTCCTCGGCTCTAAGCCGGACCCTGGACTTGCCCTCTCTTCTGACTTCTGGGATGTGGGCTGTAGGATCTCTCCAGACGAAAATATGGGACTGATGGTTCCTTTATCCGACGAGGAGATTTGGCTGGTGATTAGCTCAGCTAACCCGAACGCAGCTTCTGGGCCTGATGGTTTTTCGATTCCCTTCTTTAAGAAATTTTGGGCACAGTTGCGGGACCTCATATGTAAAATTATCCAATGGTTCTGGTTGGGAACGGTGGATATCTCTCGTCTTAATTACGCTGTCATTACCCTTTTACCTAAAGTCAAGGGAGCGGACTTGATCTCGCAGTTTAGGCCTATTGCCCTTATCAATAATTTCGCCAAGTTTCCTGCCAAAGGGCTAGCCACTCGCCTCTCCCCCATTGCCCATCGTACCATCAGTCCTTTTCAGTCGGCTTTTATTAAAGGTCGTTTCATTTTGGACGGGGTTCTCTGTCTTCATGAAATTGTTCATGACCTTAAGATTTGCAAGTCGAAAGCGGTGATTCTTAAACTAGATTTTGAGAAGGCTTATGATTCCGTGAGTTGGCCTTTTTTGCGTAGGGTCTTATTGGCTAAAGGGTTTGAGGGGCCCCTTGTTCATAGAATTATGCAGTTGTTCTCGGGAGGCCACACTGCCATCAATGTTAATGGTCAGGTTAGCAAGTTCTTTGCCAGTGGTAGGGGCCTGCGGCAAGGTGACCCCGCCTCGCCCATTCTGTTCAACTTCGTTGCGGATGCCTTATCCCGCTTGCTCTCTAGGGCAGCTTCCTATGGGCACATCTCTCCGGTTAGCTCTAATCGTCTTCCCCAAGGATTGACCCACCTCCAATACGCAAACGACACTATTATTATGGTTGAGTTGAATGATGCCTGCCTTGCCCACCTCAAGTTTATTTTACTCTGCTTCGAGGCGATGTCGGGCCTTAAGATTAACTTTGCCAAAAGTGAAGTGATTGTTACTGGTGTGGACGAGTCGGAAGCTGTGCGATTGGCGCATCTTCTCAACTGTAAGTTGGGGTCCTTTCCGTTCAAATACTTGGGCCTGCCAATATCCCGGACGTGCTTCATGCCAAAGATTTTGCCCCGGTGGTCACAAAGGTGGGCAACAGGGTTCTTCCCTGGCGGGGTAGGTATAATACTAATGCGGGTAAAGTGGCTCTAATTAATGCTTGTCTTTCCTCCCTCCCCATGTTCCTGATGGGCTTCTATCTCTTGTCGGCTGGGATTCATGCTGGTTTTGATAAACACCGTGGGGCGTTCTACTGGAACGCGGCGGACAATCGCCGCAAATACCGCTTTGTTAAATGGAAGTTGATGTGTAGGCCCAAAAACCTTGGGGGTTAGGGATTCTTAATACTTCAATCATGAACCAATGCTTGATGATCAAATGGTGGTGTAAGATTATGAATGCCGAGGATCAGCCCCTCTGGCTGTCGATTCTTAAGGCTAAATATTTCCCGTCCTCCAGCCTGATGTTTGCTCAGTCGCGTGGTGGCTCTCAGTTTTGGAAGTCCCTGGTCAAATTTAGACCTGTGTTCCAATCTTTTGTTAAGTTTTTTGTTGGGGATGGCTCCTCGATTAGGTTTTGGATTGACTGGTGGTGTGGAGACTCACCCCTCTCGGTGACCTTCCCCACCCTTTTCTCTTACTGCTATGATCCGAATATTTCTATTGCGGAGTTGGCTTCCCAGGGGTGGAACGTGGTCTTCCGTCGCTCCTTGTCGCCTGTAGAGTTCGAAGACTTGCAACGTCTTACTGCCTTCTCCCCCACGCTCTCGACAAACAGGGATTCAGTGTTCTGGCCGTTGTCTGCCTCTGGGCGCTTCTCTGTTAAATCGCTATATTCTAAGCTTGTTGGTGGCACGCCCACTAATCGTTTTTCCCAGATCTGGAAGGCCTGTATTCCCCCTAAGATTAATATTTTCCTGTGGCAAGCTTTCAGAGGCCGGTTGCCCTCGGCTGATCAAATTCGTAAGAGAAATGGGCCGGGCTCCCAGTTCTGTGCTCTGTGCGGTGCTGTGGAGGACACGGACCATATTTTTTTTCATTGTGCCCTGGCTAAACTCATTTGGAGTTGCGTGAGGGATTGGCTTCTTGTCTCTTGGGCCCCTGCCTCCTTTGCCGAGCTGCGCAGCTTGGCAAACAACCTTTCGGGCGTCTCCAGACGTATCTTTTGGGTGGGCCTGGGAGCTTTTTTCTTGTCCCTTTGGACGACTAGGAACAAATTTACTATTAAGCACGTATTTCCGGCTAAACCTGCTGACTGCTTATTTAAATCATGTGCTTTTCTGCAGCAGTGGAAATCATTGACTAAGGTCGACGACCAAGAGGCGCTCTCTATACTGATATCCAAAGTCCGGGCTACAACGTCTCAGTTATGCAGACAAGAGCAGGATGTTTAAATGCATCTTTTGGGTCGGCTGCTTTAGCTTTAGTTGGTCTTCTCTTCCGGCCTGCGTGCGTGTACTGGCGAGGGAGCCATGTACCTGACTTTCTTTTCTTTCATCTCGCCCGTTGTTGGGGCCTGGGTGTTGTTTGGTACTTCTCTGTTATGTGGTTGCTACCTTTTTTATGGCTTTATTTATAAAGTCGGGCGTATGCCGTTTCTCTAAAATGAAGACCTAGAGGTGGTCGGCGTCGTGGCGGCACAGGGAATTGGGACCGCGCAGGGCAGGAAAGACGCGGATCTCTCCGGCTTAAGCACCACGATGGCGGCGGTGCACCACATGTTCGCTGTTCGATAGAGAAGAAGGAGAGATCGGGGAGGAGGTCTCGTCAAGGAGGAGAGCGCCCAGGTCGCATGCGCCTCACGCCCGTCGTCTCCGCGAGAGCCTAAGGGGACAGGGACAGAGATAACTAGATGCGCCGCGGAAATCACATACTCTCCTTCTCCCTTCCCGCAACTGGAAATTCGGCGGCGCACGATGGGACACATCGTGGGAGACAGGGAGAGAGACGCGAGGTTGGGGAGGGGAGGGGCGGCTTTCATCGCTTCGCTGCGTTTTCTTCGAGGGGTCCTCGGCTCCATGGTTCTGCAGATGCAAGACATCCGGCCCACGAAGGCCTTCATGCTGGCGAGAACCCAGTCAACCACGCGGCTCCAATTTTTCCACCGGAGTGCTGCCCAGTTCAGTTTGCGGGAAGTGCTGCTCGAGAGTTTTATCGAACGGCCGAAAACATTAAACCTGAAGATCTGGCGGGTGTGAAAGCTAATGGCCTGAGAGACCTCCTAAGGTGCACAGTTATAATGTATTAAAAAATGGGGTTAGTAGGACAAATTGAGGTCCCTTCCTCCTGCCATTTTGAAAAATAAGAGGAGGCTCTCAACTTCAAGTTGCAAGTGGTTTTTAATTCGTTAAAGCTTTTTCTGGCCGCCACATAGTGAGGTAGAAAAACAAGTATGTTCAAGCATTGTTGGTTTAATATCAAACAATGGCTCATATTGCTCTGACCTGTGGGTGTATAAATATTGCTTTGTTTCAGTGGAGACACGGGAAGGAATACTTTTAAGCTGATCATGGGTTGTTTAACAAAGTTTCCATGAACATTGTTTCCTGGGTATATGCTACCATAGATTCCCCACCATCAGTTCATCACATCATGCTCCCTTGACTCTGAGCGATATGGTTGTTTCTATATTAAGAGCTGCTTAATTTTGCTGTTTATGGTAAGAATTTATATCACTGCATGCACAAGATACAGCCGGCTAATTAAAGCCTGAAGGTAACAAAGTGTTCTTTTGAATAATATACACAATTACTCTTTGGAGCGTCTTTTGTAATCTGAAATAGTTTTTTCTTGCTAAACTATTTTATCTCTAATTTTTTTTCCATGAAATGCACATTAATTCTTTTGTGATGATCAAAATAGTTGATATTTTTACTGTCTCAATGGTTGTACTTGGGATCAGATGTAAGTTTTAGTTATGAAATGTGTAAGTTTGTTAAATTTTAGCTACCGAAAGCACTATTCTGAAGTTCCTTACTTTTGGCCATGTTGCGTATTTGTTTCAACTTGGTGGACTGGCCCTTGCTATGTACAAAATAATCTAAAAGTTTACATAAAAATAGATATGTGTGTCTATAAATTGTCTTGAACAAAACAATTTGCTTAAAAGCCTTAAGTTATACAACAAATCCTCAAGTTATACAACAAATTTCATCATAATGTATTGTACCTCTCTTTAATTGATAGCGAATAACTATTTATTACTATATTGCTTCGACCATAGTCTACATAGTCGCGACTGATCGACGGGCGCGGCGTGCCGCCGCGCGGGCTTAGCTAGTAAAGCCTAAGTAGAGGGCAATCAACCCAATATAAAGTTTCTTATTTGTTCTAAAACTGAAGTTTGCAAGCTCTAGTTGAAATCAATCAGGTCCCATCAACAGATGGTTGCCATGTTAAAAAAATACGTTTTTATCTATTCCTTTGAAAGAAAATGTAGTACGTAAAAGGAGGTACATTTTCTATTCAAATTTATGCAAGTGGATAAATCAACTATGAATCAAGATTTAACCTTAAACAAAAAAGCTGCATTAAACTCACCTCAAGATCAGACAGAGATGTAAGCCAGACAGAGATGTAAATTCTTATCAAATATTGAAGGCTTGTTCAGCTGCAGTATTTATTCCCTAACTAATTAAAGATCAAACAAAGTTATGAGTACATTCCATAATGGTATAGTTTTAGAAAGAAAAGAATCAGCATAGATGGCCCCAAGTTCTCAGAGAAGGCATAGTGGTAGTGACATGGTTACTTGATAAGTAGAAAAGTCAGATTGTATGTCAGAAACCTCAGTTACATACCATATCAAATATTCCTATATGAGAGAACCATCAGACCAAACATGTTATTTTTTTTGAAAAGGGGGAAAGACCCCCGGCCTCTACATCATAAAGATGCATGCGGCCATTTTTATTAAAAGTCCAGCAACCAAAGATCCACAGTGCAGTACAACTCGCAGAAGGAGCATAAAAAGCAAAATAAATAGACAAAGTCACAACCGGCAATGGACAGGATCAGACGACTAAACATCTATCCAATTAGTAAACCGCCATCTAAACCGGTTGTAGATAGTCTGTGCTACCGTCTCCCATCGGTTGCACCCAGTAACCAAAAGCTCCATGGAGTCCGTATGAGTGAATAACGACCACGTATGGATCCAAGCGGACGCTCTGTAGATAATCAGACCAAACAAGTTGACTTTTGGTTGGACACACAGTACACATGAACCTTTACACAAGAGTGTACCACACCCAGCACTGACAATGCACAAAGTACGGTTTCAAGTCGTCCAGGATAAACCAAGATTACATATCTCTATACTTAAATATTAAATTTAGATGAGCAAAAAAGCAAATTAAATACATGTAAAAGATTGTTATAGAAATGATAGGATGCATGATCCGTCAAATTTGAAGGATGAACGGAAGCTGATTCAAAATTTCATTTAACAGAAAAGCATCAGCTCAATGGGAGTTTTGAAGGATCATTGTATGACCCTATATATAGAGGAAGAGGTACTACTCTTGAAAAACAATGTAGGCTGCACTGAAATCCTTCTTTTCCTTTGTGGAAAAAATAATATCTTTTCTGCAGTTGTGAGAGACATAGAGAGGACTAAACTATATGAAATTAAGAAAACGTAGTTTTCCAGAACCACATGAGGATTTGCTGCGTTTAACTTTATCAAATTCAGAGAACTATGTACGAAAGGTAGGTCTGAGAGGACTTGGCATCAGGTTAACTAACCTGAGTAGTGGCTTACTGTAACACCCACGAAAAGAGCAATTATGTGTCGTGTAGCAGAATTCTCCACGAGTCTTGTAGCGTTGAAGGAAGTGGCGTGTGTACCCCAAAGCGTCACCAAAGCGCGTTGGCTATAAGGCAAATGAAAAAAAAATAGTCAATATATAGTGGAATAACAAATTTATTAAAGTGTTAATATGCAATAACGGAGTTTTCTTACTTTTCGTCAGTGATGTAGATTTGACGCCGTTTGTAAGGGTTTTATGAGGAACCAGGCAATAATTCTGTAACTTGTACAATTGCTCTAATCATATTTGTTTGGGAGTTGCAACATATGTTAAATTGTACTATCTACTCCCTCCGTTTCTAATTATAAGACATTTTAGTTATTGCAAGATGGAGTAAATACGGATTAAAATGAGTGAATGTACACACTAAAACGCGTCTAGATGCATATGAATCTGAGAAAATAGAGAAAAGCTAAAACGTCTTATATTTTGGAAAGGATGGAGTAATAGAAAAGAAGAACATATTGTTGTTTTTGTTTGTTACCTGATAAAATGTAGTTCTGATCTGCACTTGCTGCCAGTACAGAGAAAGGCTTTGCATTATGGGTGAATATTGGGAAATTGACAGGCTAAATAGAACTGAGCCAGTTCTAAGGTACAGAAAACTAAATACAAACTTTGACAATATATCTTGGAATACAAAGGCTCAGTAGAGATTGGATATGCCTGAGTTTTTATTTGGTTCCGTAACAGGACACCCAAATGGTCTTGTACTGATAAGGAATTTTTTTAGAGTATGCACAATTCCTGAGAGTGAGAGGGATCCATGTAACTACAAAAGTAAAAAAAACAATCTATAAGTAGCAGCATCTTTATCTCTATTTCTTTGTTCTATATATATCAGCAACAAAAATCTCTTGGCAGAAACAAACACTGCCCCTTCTTCTTCATCCAAACAACATCACACAAATCAGAGCAACGACAACATACAACTTGAAGTAGCAGCTAATTAGTAGTAATCCCCATCCCAACGACAACATACTAGGAACATACCTCATCCGCATCGTTAGCCTCTATTACCAGGATGCTGCATTTTGGCTCCCGATCGAGCTCAGACGCCCCCACCGATGAACAGTAAAATCGGTAAAATAGCAATAAATAAACATCTGAATTTTTTTTGGAGTGCAAGATGCTCCTGCGCATGATGTGTGTGAAAATTTTGGTGAAGTTCGTCCATTCGAGGAGCTCGTAGCAAAAAAAATAAAAAATCTTGAGTGTTTGAGAAACATTAGAAAAAACAGCTCCTCGAATGTCCGGACACCCTAAAATTTTGCATGGACATCACACACTTGAGCATCTTGCATGAAAAAAAAATGCTGTTTTTTAAAATTTTGTTTGCTACTTTTTACTGTTCACGGGGTGAAGATAAGCCCAGGCACGGTTTTGAATTATTGTGTTTTTTGACTCGAGAAAGTACTAACTAATTAATTAACAGGGGCGCACTTGAGGTGCAAGCCGTTTCTTGTTGCACGAGAGGAGAAAGCATGTCGACTGGGTCTAGTGAGTTGGTCTTTAACAAACACTTTGTAATCTTAGCCAACGGACCTGGTTGAGAGAGTACGAAATATCGGTGTAAAAGATTGAGTGGGATGATTATTGTAAGGGGAGAACCAAGTGCTTGGGCGAAGAATTGAATCAATCAGAATGAAGACAAGGAAAGGAGGAGATGCGAAACTCAACAAAAAAGGAAACGGGAACTCGACCGATAGACCTTAGTTATATATGCTAAAGAAGTCAAGATATATAGAAAATATTTTTTATTGGAGTGTGATTATCTCAATTAATTAGTTAAGCTTATTAATCGGAAATAGCCTCTTCAGTTCTAGCCCGGAGTTTTAAATTATAAGTATGTATTAGTGGTTTTCGGCCTTTTTGTTTTTTGAAATGGGGCCAATCACATTCTTCTTTATGAAATTGGAGGAGCGCTCTGCCCTGTTGATGAGGTTCTATCAAATCAAACTATATGTATTAAGTAGAGGTACCGTACCATACAAAGACATGCTTGTTGCAACATGTGCATGATACCTGCCCTCCACTGGCTTGGTCAGGTTGGGATGGACGTGAGCAGCAGGCGAGGTGTCGTCGCTGGGATTGGTTAAGGTGGAGGCGAGCTAGTGCCACCGTCTACTCATGGTGGAGGCAAGGTATTGTCGACCGGCGGCTAAATCAAGGTGGAGACAAGGCGGTGGCTTAGGTAGAGGGTAGGTGTCAGCACAAGCACCTGCGAATTGGGCTAGAAACTAGGCAACGGTACTATGAGACGAGATCACATGCCGTTGGGCCGGTGTGTAGGTAATATCAATCCAATGTGTCTGCGTACTCGTTATTGCGCCGACCAGAGTGCTGAGCGAGAGGGCTAGGTACCCAATTGCATATGGATTTAGGTTTTGTTTGTGGTGAGAGAGACAAAGCGTGGAACATGAGCCATGGGCCCAAATTATACTAATATGTATAGGACCACAAATATCTGATAGGTTGGTATCGAACCGTCTTAGATGGATATACGTCTCCAGTGATTCAAAAAACAACTTGGCCATCACAAATGGTTGAATATTTCTAGCAAACCACAATAATGTAGCCTAACACAGTGTAATATAGCTGGGCCAAAGAAAACCCGTTAGATATGGAGGCACATTTTTGTTTTGGTGGATAAGAACCAGCATCATCTTGTGGTATACATCAGATGCAATTATTGTGCCATCTCTTGAGTCTATTTGGCCAAAATGTCTGAGAGAAGGTCTTACCTAACTAAGGCCACTGCAAAGTTCGCTCAGTCGACGGTGAACATGATTCTTGATGCCTCTCATTTCGAGAAGGTGAGAAAACACAAAATTCTACCTCTACATAGGCATACCTATAGTGCATGTTGGCCATGACGATCAAGATTGTGTGGCACGTGAGTGAAAACAAAAAGAAACATGTCTCTATGGACTTTTATAGTAGTAGAAAAGGAGGAAAGAGTCAATGCCTACCTATAGGTAACAATTATTGTTAATGTCTTAACAATTACGCTCCCCTGCCTTTTGCGTCGGCTGATGTAATCAATGCATACAACTATTACTCCTCACGTATAGTACACGAGAATACCTATAAACAAGTGACTCTGATTTTGTCTGAGAAATTGAATTACTCAGTGACTTGCCAACTGACGAACGAGATGGGAATTTGTTTCCAGTTCTTATTCAGATTAACCTCATGCACATGCCTCCACTTCTTACATCTACCCTAGTATATATAAACCAGTACATGCTAGCATCGTGGCAGCCTGACTCTACCTTGTTTGTTTTTGTCACTGCTCGTCTTGAGAACTATCTATATCCTTGAAGTGAAATCGCCGATCAATAGGGGTCACAACTCACAAGTATTGTACATGCCACTAAAGCAAGAGCAATGCATCTATGTACTACCTGGTAGCAGGGAGCCTGGCAATGGGAGGTGTCAGGAAAATTGAATAGCTAGAGTCTGCCATGTTCTTGGTGTGGCTCAACCCCTAACCATCCAGCAGATGCCTAAAACCACACCCTCCTCCATCTTGATCGGATCGAGGATTCGAGGTGGAGGCAAGGGGCTACTGGCACCGTCAACTATGGGTGGCCGCGAGGAGTAGGCATGGTATTTTGGACCGGCTGGATAAGGGTGAAGGGGAGGGGCAGTGCATTGTCAATTGGCTGGATCAGGGTTGAGGCGAGTCGCTTGCTCTGTCGGCTCATGGTGGAGAGGAGGAGCCAGAGCACATGTATCGGTGAATTGGGGTAGACACTAGGTAGCCGATGTCCGAGATCCCGCGCCTTTGTGACTAGGTGGAGGTAAGGTGGCCAACGCAGTACACCTCCGTGCTACTTCCGCGCTAGCCAGAGAGGGAGGCAAAGAGGGATAGAGCCTGATTTGCTTATGGAATTACGATATGTGTACCGAGAGAGCTAGGGTGTGGAACATGAGCTGTGGTACCAACAATATATAAACGTGAGCTCTTTTACAGTGCCCATGAATTAATATAAGCCGTCTATTACTGGCAATCCAATGGCCAGTATGATCCGGTAGTCCATCTTTTGTTCCACGGAGTACTTAGTCGATGAGTCACGGAGTACCCTAATCTAAGGGGCAAAACAGTAATCGCATCAAAATCATTTTATGGTTATTTATCTTGAGGGTATTTTGATATCCCCCTGTAACATCTGGTTCGTACGAACGCCGCGCTGCACTCGTTTCCGTCCACGAACGCCGCCGCCACCGCGATCTGCTTCGCCTGCCACCGCCGCCATGCTTGCGTCCTCCACAATCAGGTCGGAAGCTCGCACGTTCTAATCCCTGAACATAATGGACGGATTTGTGAAGCCTAGTAGTGCATCCTCGACCTGGAGGAATGCAGCGGATGGATACACTGTCCCAGGCTTTTCACGAGACGATGCACCAGCGGAGAATCAACGGAGACATCAAGGGCAAGAGCCGAGAGTGCAGCCGACGGTGCGATTGCCACGGGCGACGACAACAATTCTGTTGGACTGAAGAGAAATCTTCAATCAGGCTGGCGGCGGCGGAGCCTACTAGCCTCACGCTTTTTTCTATGAAACTGAATGAGCGGGCCTCTATCGTAAAAGGTCTAAGTTACCCTTCATCATGGACGGCTAGATCTGTTTGGTACTCCAGCTAATGCCATGGGAGTACCAGGGTACCGTAAAAGAGCTCTTACTCGGTATCAAATCATCTAGATGGATATATGTCTATGGGCAGTGATACGCACCGGTGCGGCGGCCGAAATTTCGGCCGGTCGCACCATGCCTGTACGATTCGTTTAAGTCAGAGCCGCAGGATCTGCATGTATAGCCTTCCAAATTGTTAACTGCTTCGTTAGAGTTGTCAAAAAAAGAAACTGCTTCGTTAGAGAAACAAAGGAAAAGCCATGGCGCCCCATCACGTGTAGCCAATAGTCCTTAAGACAGCAAGCTCGCCGGCGTCCTTGCCGCTTGCCTCAACGCCGGTCGCCGATGCTTGCCCTTGTAGCACCCGTCATCGCCGGTTCCAACAGTACGTCGTCGCCCCATGTAGCAAAACCGTGCCGCCCGACGTCTCTGTTGTTGCAGCACCTAGCCGCTGCCGCCACCGTCGTAGCACGTCCATCGAAGCACCACTGTACCGCCGGCTGCAGCTCTCAGCGTCACTGCTCGCGCCTCGGTTTGAAGCTCTTTCTGACGCCCGTTGAAGCTTTTTCCCGCACCGGTTGAAGCTTTTATCCATGCCCGTTGAAGCTTTTTTTTCGTCGACGCTCGCTGCACGGGGTTGCACGAACGAGGCTACCAGTCAACGCCATGTAGCAAAAAACCTCGCCGGTCGTAGCAAAAAACAAGGACGGTCGCAGCAAAAAGAAAAGGCATTGCCGCCGTCGACCAACACCGTCGTGCACGCATGTAGCAAAAACGTCACTGGTGGCAGCAAAAACAAGCTATGGTTGTAGCAAAAACGTCGTTTTGTTCCAGCAAAACGAACTCCAGTGGTAGCATTTTGGGTGCTGGTTCCAGCAAATCTCCCCACCGGTTCCAGCAAACTTGGTCGCCGGTCACAACATCCCGTTAGCCCTGCTGCAGCTCCAGGTTGTGGCTTGCGCCATCGCAGGACATGGCTGCTGCTCTGCAGGGGCACACCGGTGTCTTCTGGTTGAAGCTTTTATCGTCGTTGGTTGTAGCTTTTGGGTCGCGGGTTGCAGCATCGGTGGAGGAGCATGTTTTGGGTTTCATTGGGACAAGAAGATGCTTGCAACGGTGGGGTAGGAGATGCTCATGAAAGCAGCAGGGGTCGCGCCGCTGATGCCGGTGAGCTCGTACTGCCGGAGGCAGGATGGGATCAGACGGAGGCGAAAGGAAGAAGATGCAGAGAAAAGGAAAAAAGAGTGAAAAAGAGAAGGAAAACATTTGGGTCCACTGAGCGCGTGCGTGGCAGCGTGTCTTGCGCGTGAAAAAAAGCGACCGAGCGCTTCGGCCGGCACTCCGGCCCCAAACATTTACCTATGTCTATGGTGGTTTTGGGAACAACTCGTCCACTAGAGATGGTTAGTATTTCTGGCAAACCGGGATTCTGTCGGTTAAGACGGTGTAATAACTCGAAATCACTAGTTGAGGAGTACTCGTTGCAAAGATCATTCCAACTCCTCTGGTTGCGACAAGTGGCACACATGCAGCGCGCCACTTATCGCAACCTTGGAGCTTTCCCTTTTTTTGTAGATCCGTTTATTCAAAACGTTTTATCTCTCAAACCGTGTATCCAAATCTCGAACCGCTTTCAACGTTGGATTCATTGCGTCGAGATCTTCAAAACTAGATGTTTGAGATATGCCCTAGAGGCAATCATGTGATGATGATATTTCCATATGTATTCATGAGTCCTTTGTATTGTCCTTGAACATCATCAATGATATGTATCAATAAGTATGTGACTTGTTTGTGGAACTATGTATTGTATGATGATTGTTTTAATGGTCCCTAGTTGATAAGGTTATGCGGACACATATCCTTGACTAGTATACGACTCGGTTGATGACTATGTTTCACAAGTCATGTGCATAGAGATGCTAAACCGATAGTATGGGCTCGGGGATGGAGATCACCAAGCCGGACAGACCCACTTTGAGACGCAGCGAGATATAGTCATCTGTTAGTCTCAAGTGCAATGTCTATGCCATGTCCTAGACCCGAGGTCCTCGCATGTTCTCGGGATGAGGATCGACTCACTTAGGGTCTATCAAACGCTACTCCGTAACTGGGTAGTTATAAAGGTAGCTTTCAGGTGAGTCGTGAGACATGCCGCGAGACATGGTTGACCAAGATGGAATTTGCCCATCCTATTTGGAGAGATATTCTCTGGGCCCTCTCGAGTGATCAGATTCGGAAAGCATGGCCATGCGACTTGGGTTAAGTGTTAACCCATTTCGGGAATCTGTATCATGGTTTCGAGAAGAGAGGTCGAGCTAACACAAGGGTGAAAAGTACTCGCCTTGAGCTCGAGAACAAATATCGTGAGGCAAAAGGAATGTTTCATATGCCACATTGTTGAGGTTCGTCAAACGACTTTACGCCCACATGGGAGTTGGCACGGTCTGCTAGGAGCCGCTACCAACTATCGACTCTGGTCGTGTCCATGTGTACGTGAACCTATAGGGTCGCACACTTAAGGGGCTGCAGCCCATTCGAATTGGATCTGAGTGGAAAATGGATGTGGACTCCTAGTGAGCTCAAGTGTTGAGCCCACCTCGGAGGTCTATATAAAGGGGAGTGGGCACACCACTTAGGGTTGATCGGATTGAACCCTGGTTAGCCACCGCCACTCCCCATGCCCATGCCGCGCGACCGGACCTAGCAGTCCGCCGCTCGACGCTGCTCCCCGTACGTGTGGATACCTTGGAGGCATCGCATCTGCGGTGCTTGGACGAACCGTTCGAGGGAACCGCGAGGTGCCGTTCGCGGGAGATCACCGTTCACGGGTCTTCGCTGTACGCGGGAGATCGGCAACGCGAGGAGGAGACGGCCCGGGAGATCGGCTACACGCATCACCAACTCTACTTCCGTTGTGGTGACTGCGCGTCTAGTGGTAAATCCGATCCCGTGATCTATTTCCAGCAGCATGATCTTGGATGCGCGGTAGAAAATTTTATTTGGCGCTAGCGTAGCGTACCGCGTGTTCCAACAGTGGTATCAGAGCCTCCGCTGTGTGGTAATAGATTCGATGATATGCATATGAGATATGTAGATCGGTTCAGGTGCGGGTTGATGAGATCGGTCGTGCATGTCAGTGTTCAAGGTTGGTTTCGTGATCTTGTTTCCGTGATCGTGATGCAGAGGTCGTGACACGACTTACCCCTACCGGTCGGTTGTCCGCCATCGGGGTAGACAGTGGAACGTAAATCCGGATGCAGCACGCGAAGATCAATGAGATTGATCGAATCGGAACATAGATCAACACCTTGGAAATGTGATTTCCGCGGTGCTGAAATCTGTTGGAGCGGTCTCGGTAAAACGGCTGTAACTTTTGCATATGAACTCCGATTTTGCTCCACGACCTGTCAAACTGAAGCTAACGAAAAGTTGGATTAGCGGCAAAATGCTGGAACAGGATTTCGGCGCTTCTGGCTAGGCCAAAATCCGCTTGGAAGATAGAGTTTCAGAAGGTTTTATCTTCGGCGGTAGAACGTCTAACTCGTTTTTGCAGGGAATGACTGTGATTTGGTATAGCCCATGTATGTTGCTTGTATATTATTGTTTCATGACCTGTGTGTCATGAGTGCGGCAGCCGGCAGGAGCCATATGGTTGTCCCATTATTGTATTAATGACCTGCGTGTCAACATGAGAAGCCATGTAATGTAATTTACTTTCAGTAGCTATTAGTTTTTAATAGCATAGTATCTTATGTAACACTTGGCGGTTGACACCATGGCGTGGAGATGGAGATCACCACGAGGACAACCATGCATGGGCAGACTGCGCACGTGGAGATGGAGATCACCACACGCTGTGAAAAGGGGCTATACCATATCACACATACATAAACTGCCTGTGAAAGTTTATCCCTTTTATGCACCCTTCCTTTTGCATGGTAGATGTTTTAAGTAGGGTGATCCCTCAAAGAATGTCAAGTACAAATGCCTCCCCAATTGCTGGACCTTCACATGTCAAGTATATTTAGTGGCGGGCCTATGAAATTAGGGTGCCACTAGATCTCCTTGAAGTGATGGGTTTGTGTCGGACACTTACACGCGGAGCATTGGTTGACTTGTCGTGGCTATCAAAACAGTTTTGGGCTACGAGGCATAGGAGTTGGCGAGGCATGAGATGTCCCCAACAACAAGAGTCGTATGGAGATACGATTAGCAAGAGTTGGTTACCGAGTGATCTTGTCCTCTAGCTGTGATGCAAAAGCTCACTAGTTGACATGTTGATCTTGGATCTTGAATCACTAAGTATCGACCGAGGGATGTTGATTTTAGTGGGAGTAATGATCTTATTAAAATGTTTAATATGAATTACTCTTCATGAATACATGTCTTAGTGTTTTGCATATTTCTGTTGTAGATCAATGGCACCACCTGCTCAAGTTACCCCTTTTGCGTTGAAATCAATCCTGGAAAAAGATAAATTGAATGGAACAAACTTTACCACCTGGTATAGAAACCTGAGAATTGTTCTTAGGGATGAGAAAAAGGAACAAGTTCTAGAGAATCCGCTTCCAGAGGAACCTGCCGATAATGCTAATGCTAGAGCCAGAAATGCCTACCAGAAACTCGTTGATGAATCAAACGAGATCAGCTGTCTCATGCTGCTTCTATGGAGCCCGATCTGCAGCAGCAGTTCAAAAATATTGAGGCTTTCGATATGATCGAGAACCTTAAGAGCATGTTTCAAATGCAGGCTAGGACCGAAAGGTTCAACGTCTGGCGATCCTTGATGGATTGTAAGCTGAAAGAGGGTGATCCATTGAGCCCGCATGTGATCAAGATGATCGGGTACATGCAAGGTCTGGATAGGCTGGGCTTCCCACTTGGGGATGAGTTGTCCACAAATACAATTATGGGTTCTCTTCCGGACAGCTATGGGCCGTTCATCTCGAACTACCATATGCATGGGATGGAAAAGAAGCTCACTGAATTGCATGGGATGCTCAAAGTGGCAGAGCAGGATATCAAGAAAGGTACACATCGTCAAGTGTTGATGGTGCAGAACTCGGCTAAGTTCAAGAAGAGCTGGTCCAAGAAAAAGGCTAAGGCAAAGGGCAAAGAGAAGGAGGCAACTCCAACTACAGCCGCTGCGCCTAAGTCAGGGACGACTTCGGGGAGTATTTGCTTTCATTGCAAGGAACCCGGACACTGGAAAAGGAACTGTAGCAAGTGGCTTGCCGAGAAGGGCAAGAAGACTGGAAGTATGACTTCTTCTTCAGGTACACTTGTTGTATATGTTATAGACATTTATCTTGCTGATGTTTCTAGTAGCTCTTGGGTATATGATACCGGATCGGTTGTTCACATATGCAACTCGATGCAGGGGCTAAGCAGAACTAGGAATGTCGCAAGAGAAGAAGTTGACATTCGCGTCCGGAATAAAGCAAGAGTTGCTGCATTGGCCGTCGGCACTATGCAACATAATTTACCTTCAGGATTTGTAATGGAACTTGATAATTGTTATTATGTTCCTGCTTTGAGTTGGAACATTATTTCTGCCTCATGTTTGATGAGACAAGGTTATGAATTCAGTATTAAGGACAATGATTGTTCTATTTACTTGAATAATATGTTTCATGGCTTTGCACCCGTTGTAAATGGGTTATTTATCCTAGATCTTGAAGGTGAATCAGTCTATAACATAAATGTCAAGAGGCATAAGCCTAATGAGATAAATCCGACTTACATCTGGCATTGTCGACTAGGACACATTAGTCAAAAGCGCATGAAGAAGCTTCATGATGATGGAATTCTAACTTTGTTTGAGTTTGAATCATTCGAGACATGCGAGTCTTGCCTACTTGGTAAGATGACTAAGACTCCTTTTGCAAAGAGTTGCGAGAGGGCGTCCGAGTTGTTGGAACTTATACATAGTGATGTATGTGGACCAATGAGCACGACAGCCAGAGGTGGTTTCCAATACTTCATGACTTTCACCGACGACTTGAGTAGATATGGATATGTCTACTTGATGAGGCACAAGTCAGAAACTTTTGAAAAGTTCAAGGAGTTTCAGAACGAAGTGGAAAATCAACTCGGCAAGAAAATCAAACTTCTATGATCTGATCGTGGCGGTGAGTATATGAGCCAGGAGTTTGATGATCATCTGAAGAATCGTGGAATAGTTCCACAACTGACTCCTCCGGGTACGCCACAGAGTAATGGTGTGTCAGAACGGAGGAATCGGACCCTGTTGGACATGGTCCGATCGATGATGAGTCAGTCGGATTTACCCTTGTCATTTTGGGGATACGCTCTAGAAACTGCAGCTTTCACACTAAACAGGGTACCATCTAAGTCCATAGATAAGACACCATATGAGATATGGACCGCGAAGAGTCACAATTTGTCTTTTCTGAAAATTTGGGGATGTGAAGCATATGTCGAGCGACTCAGTCGGATAAGCTCACACCCAAATCGGACAAGTGCATATTCATGGGATATCCAAGGGAAACCTTGGGATATTACTTCTACAACCGTGAAGAGGGCAAAGTGTTTGTCGCTCGACATGGAGTTTTCCTTGAGAAAGAGTTTCTCAATCGGAAGGCTAGTGGGAGGACGGTCCGACTAGAAGAAATTCGAGAACCACACGGGGACGTTCTGGTAGGTGATACTGTCACACCGGAGTTAGTCAGGGAACCCGTAGTGGAGTCGACACCGGTTCCACGGAGGTCGGAAAGGTTACGCAATTTGCATGACTACTATGTGTTGTTCTTGGAGAACAACGAGCCGACTTCGTATGCGGAAGCGATGGAGAGCCCTGATTCCGAGTTATGGCTTGAGGCCAGGAGATCCGAATTAAAGTCCATGGATGACAATCAAGTTTGGAAGTCGGTTGATCTGCCAGATGGCGTTCGAGCCATTGAGTGGAAGTGGATCTTCAAGAAGAAAACTGATATGGACTGAAATGTCACAGTCCATAAGGCTCGACTTGTTGCTAAAGATTATCGACAAGTTCAAGGAGTTGACTACGATGAGACTTACTCACCGGTAGCGATGCCTAAATCAATTCGGATCATTCTTGCTATAGCGGCATATTTCGACTATGAAATATGGCAGATGGATGTCAAAACGGCTTTCCTTAATGGAAATTTAACCGAGGATGTGTATATGACACAACCCGAGGGTTTTGTCGATCCAAAGAAGTCTAGCATGGTATGCAAGCTTCAGAGATCCATTTATGGATTAAGGCAAGCATCTCGGAATTGGAACATTCGTTTTAATGAAGCTGTCAAAGAGTTTGGCTTCATCAAGAATGACTGTGATCATTGTGTATTCAAGAAGGTCAGTGGGAGCTCAGTTGCATTTCTGATCTTATATGTGGACGACATATTATTGATTGGAAATGATGTTCAAATGCTTGAATGTGTCAAGGACTCATTGAAAAATAGTTTTTCTATGAAGGAATTGGGAGAAGCAGCTTACATTTTGGGAATCAACATCTATAGGGATAGATCGAGAAGGCTTATTGGATTAAGCCAGAGTGCGTATATTGACAAGGTGTTGAAGTGGTTCAACATGCAAGATGCCAAGAAAGGTTTCTTGCCCATGTCACATGGCATTAGTCTTAGCAAGACTCAGAGTCCTACGACTCCTGATGAGCGAAGACGCATGGATGGGATTCCGTATGCTTCGGCTATTGGGTCCATCATGTATGCTATGGTACGTACTCGTCCCGATGTTAGTTTTTCTCTTAGTGTGGTGGGAAGATACCAGGCTGATCCAGGGGAGAGTCACTGGACAGCGGTTAAGAATATCCTTAAGTACTTGAGAAGGACTAAGGATATGTTCCTGGTTTATGGAGGTGAGGATGAGCTCGTTGTAAATAGTTACACCGATGCTAGTTTCCAAACAGATAGGGATGATAGTCGATCGCAATCTGGGTTTGTGTCCATTCTGAACGGAGGAGCAGTGAGCTGGAGGAGCTCCAAGCAAGATACGGTAGCTGATTCTACAACAGAGGCCGAGTACATTGCGGCTTCTGAAGCTGCAAAAGAATTTTATTTCTGATCTTGGTGTGGTTGAGGGCGCGTCTAATCTATTGGACCTCTATTGTGATAATAGTGGTGCCATTGCGCAAGTCAAGGAACCACGGAACCATCATAAAACCCAACACATACTCAGACGTTTTAACCTTATTCGCGACATTGTCGAGAGAGGTGATGTAAACATATGCAAGGTACACACGGATGCAAATGTTGCTGATCCATCGACGAAGCCTCTCCCACGTCCGAAGCATGAGGCGCACATGAGCTCCATGGGCATACGATGCCTAAATGATTGACTCTAGTGCAAGTGGGAGACTGTTGGAGATATGCCCTAGAGGCAATCATGTGATGATGATATTTCCATATGTATTCATGAGTCCTTTGTATTGTCCTTGAACATCATCAATGATATGTATCAATAAGTATGTGACTTGTTTGTGGAACTATGTATTGTATGATGATTGTTTTAATGGTCCCTAGTTGATAAGGTTATGCGGACACATATCCTTGACTAGTATACGACTCGGTTGATGACTATGTTTCACAAGTCATGTGCATGGAGATGCTAAACCGATAGTATGGGCTCGGGGATGGAGATCACCGAGCCGGACAGACCCACTTTGAGACGCAGCGAGATATAGTCATCTGTTAGTCTCAAGTGCAATGTCTATGCCATGTCCTAGACCTGAGGTCCTCGCATGTTCTCGGGATGAGGATCGACTCACTTAGGGTCTATCAAACGCTACTCCGTAACTGGGTAGTTATAAAGGTAGCTTGCAGGTGAGTCGTGAGACATGCCGCGAGACATGGTTGACCAAGATGGAATTTGCCCCTCCTATTTGGAGAGATATTCTCTGGGCCCTCTCGAGTGATCAGATTCGGAAAGCATGGCCATGCGACTTGGGTTAAGTGTTAACCCAGTTCGGGAATCTGTATCATGGTTTCGAGAAGAGAGGTCGAGCTAACACAAGGGTGAAAAGTACTCGCCTTGAGCTCGAGAACAAATATCGTGAGGCAAAAGGAATGTTTCATATGCCACATTGTTGAGGTTCGTCAAACGACTTTACGCCCACATGGGAGTTGGCACGTTCTGCTAGGAGCCGCTACCAACTATCGACTCTGGTCGTGTCCATGTGTACGTGAACCTATAGGGTCGCACACTTAAGGGGCTGCAGCCCATTCGAATTGGATCTGAGTGGAAAATGGATGCGGACTCCTAGTGGGCTCAAGTGTTGAGCCCACCTCGGAGGTCTATATAAAGGGGAGTGGGCACACCACTTAGGGTTGATCGGATTGAACCCTGGTTAGCCACCGCCACTCCCCATGCCCATGCCGCGCGACCGGACCTAGCAGTCTGCCGCTCGACGCTGCTCCCCGTACGTGTGGATACCTTGGAGGCATCGCATCTGTGGTGCTTGGACGAACCGTTCGAGGGAACCGCGAAGTGCCGTTCGTGGGAGATCACCGTTCACGGGTCTTCGCTGTTCGCGGGAGATCGGCAACGCGAGGAGGAGACGGCCCGGGATCGGCTACACGCATCACCAACTCTACTTCCGCTGTGGTGACTGCGCGTCTAGTGGTAAACCCGATCCCGTGATCTATTTCCAGCAGCATGATCTTGGGTGCGCGGTAGAAAATTTTATTTGGCGCTACCGTAGCGTACCGCGTGTTCCAACACTAGATCCCATGTTGATAGGTTTTGACGAACTTGTTTTCATGAAAAAAACCGGACGAAAAACCCGAAATGGAAGCATGGGTTTTTTCCCTTTCCGAAAGAGGAATGCCCATGCCTCTCACGAAATCACAACCGTGCCTCTCGCGGAAGCAAAACTGTGACTCTCGCGGAAGAAAAAAAAGAGAAAATGCGTTTTTTTGGTTTCTGAGGAGGCACGGCCGTGACTCTCGCAAAAGCACAACCATGTGTTTCACAGAAGCAAAACCGTGACTCTCGTGAAAGAAAAAAAAATAGAAACACATTTTTTTTCATTTCCGAGAGGCACGGCCATGACTCTCGCGACAGCACAACCGTGCCTCTCACAGAAGCAAAATCGTGACTCTCACGAAAGAAAAAAACAAAAAACTCGTCTTTTTCCTTTCCGAGAGGCACGGCCGTGACTCTCGCGAAAGCACAACCGTGCCTCTCGCAGAAGCAAAACCGTGACTCTCGCGAAAGGAAAAAAACAGAAAACACGTGTTTTTTCGTTTCCGAGAGGCGCTCTCGCGAAAGCACACCCATGACTCTCACGAAAGCACACCCGTGCCTCTCGCGGAAGCAAAACCGTGACTCTCGCGAAAGAAAAAAAAACGCGTTTATTCTTGCAAAAAAATACATTTTTTTTCTGAAAAGCTAAGGAAGACCGGTGGAAAACCAGAACGTCAAAAAACCCCGGAAAAAACCGTTTAAAAAGCCGAAAATGCGTGCGAAAAAAAATCCGGGGGGAGCGCCTAGAGCGCGACACGTGGCGAAATGGCTGAGAGTGCGCCAAGTGGCGTTGATCGTTGCGAGGATCACGAAGGAGTGCTCGTTAACTAGTTGCTCCCGTAATAACCAGGTCTGATGAAACAAGTTAGAGAGGGAGGCCCATTTTGTGGGTGGATAGGAATCACCAGGCCCCATCTTTTGACTTTTGGCACACACTTGATTTTATTTCTTGATACCTAGGAGGGTTTGATAAGGAAATACAATACTATTATATTGGAAGGATCTTACTCGGTCGTCTCTGGAATAATTAATGTGTCTCATAATCATAGCTATGAGTAATTAGCAGAAGTCATTGCCTTTGTAATTAAGCTGAGATAAGAACATAAATACTATATTATGGGTTGGTTCATGCTGTTGCTTCCTGAATTTGATCTATCATGCCAAATTCTCCTGTATCCATAACCAGGCTTATTCGAGCTTATATCTAATATTTATATTTGCAGAGCCTTTTTAATAAAAGATGATGTACTATTTGCGTGTTACACTCGGCAAAGATGTTGAGTGTAACACAAGGTACACAGGACACGTGTCAGCAACAGGTAGCCCCACCCCGCAAAAAAAGCAACAGGTAGCTCCTAGGGTAGGGGTGAGGGAGTTATGGACTAAGGGGTCCTCTGGGCGACGGCCCATTATACATGGGCCGGACTGGTGGAGTCGTACTATGCCAGGAGATCTCTGAAGCTGTGGTGTGCCCTCCAAGTCAAGGAGGTGCAGGATCTCTTTGATTCCTAATTGTAATCTATCTTCGGTAACCCTAATCCTATCAGTGTCTATATAAACTGAGGGTTGTAGTCATTAGCGCCAGAGCTATCTTCATCCCCGTAGCCTAGGGTTAGCTCATACTGATCTCGAGGTAGATCTACTCTGTAAACCATGATATACAATCAATACGATCTAGCAGGACGTAGGGTTTTACCTCTTCGAGAGGTCCTGAACCTGGGTAAACACTGTGTTCGTCGTCCCATGTTACCCATCGATCCTAGATCCGCAGCTCGGGACCCCCTATCCCGAGGTCTGCCGGTTTTGACACCGATAACCCACAAGTATAGGGGATCAGTTGTAGCCTCTTTCGATAAGTAAGAGTGTCGAACCCAACGAGGAGCTAAAGGTAGAACAAATATTCCCTCAAGTTCTATCGACCACCGATACAACTCTACACACGCTTTACGTTCGCTTTACCTAGAACAAGTATGAAACTAGAAGTACTTTGTAGGTGTTGTTCGATAGGTTTGCAAGATAATAAAGAGCACGTAAATAAAATCTAGGGGCTGTTTAGATAAAGACACAACTAAGTTAGTTTTAGTAGAGAGCTTTTTATCACAAGAAAGTTATTTGTCCCTAGGCAATCGATAACTAGATCGGTAATCATTATTGCAATTTTATATGAGGGAAAGGCATAAGCTAACATACTTTCTCTTCTTGGATCATACACACTTATGATTGGAACTCTAGCAAACATCCGTAACTACTAAATATCATTAAGGTAAAACCCAACCATAGCATTAAAGTATCAAGTCCTCTTTATTCCCATACGCCATAACCTACTTATCCGTGTTTGTGTTTCTATCACTCATGCAACACAGACAATAAGCAAACCATGAACATATTGCAAACCCTACAATGGGGATCCCTCATGCTTGCACGACACGGAGAGCACCATAGGACAACACCAATAATAAAACATGCAACTCAAACCAATCACGATCATCAATGAACCCATAGGACAAAATAGATCTACTCAAACATAATATGATAGCCATACATCATTGGGAAATAATATATAGCGTTGAGCACCATGTTTAAGTAGAGATTACAGCGAGGAGAAGAGGTGTTACACCGCTTCATAGAGGGGGAGAGAGTTGGTGATGACAGTGGTGAAGTTGTTGGTGTAGATCGCGGTCACGATGATGGCCCCGGCGGCGTTCCGGCGCCACCGGGAGAGAGGGGGAGAGAGCCCCCCTTATTCTTCTTCTTCTTCCTTGACCTTCCCCCTAGATGGGAGAAGGCTTTCCCCTCTGGTCCTTGGCTTTCATGGCGGCGGAGGGGCGGGAGCCCCTCCGAGATTGGATCTCTCTCTCCGTTTCCTTCTATTTCTGGGCTCCCCGATTCCGGCCTTCCACCGTTTCTTAAATTCCCGGAGATCCGTAACTCCGATTGGGCTGAAATTTTAACACGATTTTTATCCGGATATTAGCTTTCTTGCGCTAGAAGAAGGGAACGAACCGCCTTACGGGGTGGCCACAAGGTCAAGGGGCGCGCCCTCCGTCCTTGGGAGCCCCTCGGGCATCGTCTCACGTTGATTGTTTTTCCCAAAAATTACATATATTCCAAAAATAATCTCCGTAAGTTTTTATCCTGTTTGGACTCATTCTGATATGGATTTTCTGCGAAACAAAAAACATGCAACAAACATGAACTGGCACTGGGCACTGGATCAATATATTAGTCCAAGAAAATCATATAAATTGTTGCCAAAAGTATGTAAAAGTTGTAGAATATTGGCATGGAACAATAAAAAATTATAGATACGATGGAGATGTATCAGACACCGACATTGGTGCTCTCACTGAGAGTTCTGCTGTTGGATCATCGGAGGAATCGATGGCTCAACCGATCGTTAGAGATCTTGCCCACACAGAGGGCTCTCCCGCCCCTGGTCATCTCCTCGTGTTCGGTAGCGTACTATTACGCGCCGATCGCACTGGCCGCCTCGACTAGATCGAACGCTCCGCTCCCGTAAAGGAACTCACTGGGTCGAAGGCATCAACCCTAAGTCCAAATGACTTGCAAGGATCAAGCATCCCTCAAAGCCCAACCCTAGAGCAAGGCTCTGGTAGATTGCCCACGAAATCCCCTTCCGAATTGTCAGAGTGTTTAACACCTCCCCGTGCGCAGCCGATAGACCACTTGATAAACCTATTCCGTGCGATAGGGACCTCTATTACTAGGTCTATGGCCTATGATCAGATCGGGCTTAAAACAGACGACCGTGAAATCAACACCCCTTCGGTCAAGCACCTCGTCGCCACCGTCGAAGAAGCCCAGGATGGACCACAACCTCATAAGCTGAGGACGGTATACACTCGAGTGTGTAGCTCGGAGTCAGATACCAGCCCGGAGGCACATCCAGAGTCGGACCCCGGCGCAGAATCCAGCCTTCGGCCAATTCGGTTGCGCATAAGTCCAGATCCGGGTCCGGCGTGGTCCAAACCCGACATAGCCCAACCGACCATCAAGGACGGCCATGACCCGCGCCGTACGCGCACTAGTCCGGATCCAAACCCTGCAAGATTAGAGCCAGATGTAACTCAACAACCCATCAAGGATAGTCCGGGTCCGCGGTAGCAGGGGATCCTTGAAATTTTCCCACCCTCCCACCACGCGGAATACTCTCCGGATTCGAGAAGCCCAGACAAATGGGACCTCATGTATGTCAAACAGCTGCCAAACGAGACAGTCCACCGCTATTGGGCTAGATTTCTCCTGGTAAAGAACAGGATGGCGTCTTGCTGTAACAATGAAATAGTTAAAGCCTTCCAGTTTAACTGCAGGGAAGAGGGCCTCTTAAATTCCCTCGCACGTCACCGAATTCAAAGCTTCACCGAACTATCGGACATGGTACGCAAATATTGCGCCATGGAGAACACATGGAGAGTGCAACAGATAAACATAGAGACACATCCGACCGCGCACCACAAAAGGCCTTGCTTTAAACAGGCTTATAGAAATCAGTCACCGGAGCGTGAGCCTTATGAAAAGAAAACCAGGCTCAAATCGGTGTTAGATGAATTGCGGGATAAGCCGTGCCCAATACAGTCAGTCTTGCTAGATGCAAACCCAACTCACAGACTTCGAGCTTGTTGGGTGGCAAGACAACTGGCCAAATATGGCGAGCTAATCTTGGGCCTTACACCTCCAGACAAACAGCCCTCGCCTACACCATAGGACCATAGTGTCCTTAAGGAATACGAGACGTTCGCTTCAAACAATAGAAGGAAAAAGGATCTTTGAGAGCTCAACCAAATATATCAGGTGACGGCCGCACAACCATGGGCAGCCACGCCTATCACCTTCAACGAGAAGGATGAGCTGCGCTAGTCCTCGACCCCATTGTCGACGGTTTCCGGCTAACTAAAGTGCTGATGGACGGAGGCAGCGGCCTCAACCTCATTTATGAGGACACTCTAGACAAGATGCAGTTCAACAGGTCTTGCATCGAACGCAGTCATACCACATTCCAAGGTATAATACCTGGAAGGGAAGCACACTGCTCGGGACGCATGACACTGGATGTTGTGTTCGGCACACCCGATAACTACATATCCAAACCCTTCTATTTCACATTGTGCCTTTCCGTAGCGGATATCACGCCATTCTAGGACATGAGGCATTCTCCAGATTTCAGTCCATACCACATTATGGGTTTATGAAACTCAAGATGCCAGGGCCCAACGGGGCGATCTCTCTTCAAAGTGACCCAAGTAAAACCTTGTTGAGCCAAAAATAAAACGGCGTCACTCACCCTAGAGGCACTATCTGAAGCCCTCGTGGGCGAAGAGTTGACAGCGCTACGATCTACAGTCGACAGGGATGATGTGGTTCTTAGTAAAAGACAAAGGCCCAAATCATTTAAGCCAGCGGATGAAATAGTCAAATTTCAAGTGCACCCAATATATCCCAATAAAACGACATCAATAGGAGCACAGCTGGACCCCGCAGTCGACGAGGCGCTAAGGACATTCCTGCGTGAAAATTGGGAAATATTCGCCAGGCACCCATCAGATATGCCAGGAATACCACGAAGACTAGCAGAGCACAACCTCAACATTTTGAAAGACTTCAAGCCAAAGAAACAAACCTTGCGCCGATTTCCCGAACCCAAATGGCAGGCCATGGGCGAAGAGCTTGCAAAACAGCTAGAGGCCGGATTCATCCGCGAGACCAAGCACCCCGAGTGATTAGCAAATCTGGTTATGGTACCCAAGAAGGATAAGTCCTGACAGCTCTACGTCGACTTCAAGGACCTAAACAAAGCTTGCCCCAAGGATCTATTCCCAAGGATAGACCAGATCATCGACGCCACCGCCGGACACGACTCATTATGCTTCCTTGACACATACTCCGGATACCATCAGATCAAGGAGTCCGATCAGGCAGCAACCACATTCATCACACCCTACGGCCCCTTCTGCTTCAAGACCATGCCGTTCGGACTAAAAAACGTGGGGCCACATACCAGCACATGATTCAAACATGCCTCGAAAACCAAATTGGCAAAACAGTTTAAGCATACGTGGACGATGTGGTTGTCAAAACCAAAAACTTCAACCAACTGATAAATGACCTACGTCAAACCTTCGACAACCTGCGGGCCTACAATATACGATTCAACCAGGAGAAATGTGTCTTTGGAGTACCTGCCAGAAAGCTACTCCGATTAATAGTTTCCCATAGAGGAATCAAAGCCAATCCGTCCAAAATTAGAGCGCTATCTCAGCTCGCAATACCAACGGAGCTTAAGCATGTCCGGAAGCTAGCAGGATGCATGGCCGCCTTGAGCCGCTTCATATCCCGCCTCGGTGAAAAGGCATTGCCACTCTACAAACTGCTTAAAAAGACCAAGAACTTCCAATGGACAGATGAAGCAACAATGGCACTCGAAGAGATTAAGACACTCCTCGCTGGCAATCCTATCCTGGATGCACCTGGCACTGGCGAACCCATGCTACTATACATTTCCGCCACCAATCAGGTGGTCAGCGCGGTGCTCGTCGTAGAACGGGAATCCGAGGGCCACAAGCTCCAAGTCCAAAAGCCGGTGTACTACGTGTCCTAGGTTCTTACGCCATGCAAATCACGATACCCGCACTATCAAAAGATAGCCTACACGGTCTTCATGGATCTCGAAAGCTACGTCATTACTTTCAAGAATGATCGGTCACAGTAGCGTCAGTAGTCCCCTTGAATGATATAATCAATAATAGGGACGCTGAAGGCCGCATCGCCAAATGGGCCATCGAGCTTCTCCCCTTCGAGATAACATACAAGCCATGCCGAGCCATCAAATCTTAGGTGATGGCCGATCTCATAGCCGAATGGACCGAGGCCGAACTACCCAAGGAGTACTCTACATACTCACACTTGACAATGTACTTCGACGGTTCAAAGATGTTGGCCGGACTAGGGGCTAGGGTCATCCTCATCTCCCCCACAGGTGACAGCGTTCGGTATGTCCTCCAAATAATGTATACGGACTCGAACAACACAGCCGAGTACAAAGCACTATTACATCGTCTTCGCATGGCCACATCAATGGGTGTACAACGCCTCGAGGTAAGGGGAGACTCAAATCTGGTGATCTCTCAAGTAAACAGCGAATTAGATGCCAAAGACCTCCTGATGGCGGCATATAGAAACGCGGTCCTCCGGATATCTGCTCGATTTGAGGGCCTAGAATTTCACCATGTCGCTAGAGACAGCAATCAAGCAGCCGAAGTCCATGCTCGCATGGGCGCCAAGCGCCACCCGGTTCCTAAAAACACCTTCCTCGAACAGCTCTTTAAGCCCTCTGTGATATGGCAGGATGACATCTCCGGTGCACCAACGACGAGCCCGTTCACAATGCCTCGCCCGAAAATGAACAAGATGATCAGGTCATCGGCGGCTCCCCATTCGAAGAAACACTTTCCGCACACGAGGTAATGGCCTTAATCCCACCCTAGACAGAGCCCTTGCTAGCCTACCTCACACAACATTAGCTTCTGGAGGACCAAACCGAAGCTCGACGCATAGTTCACGGGTCTAAAGCATACAAGGTCCATGAAGGTGAACTCTATAAGAAGAGTACCACAGGAGTTTTACAAAGGTGCATCTCCGAAGAGGAGGGGCAACAACTTTTGGCAGAGATACACGTGGGCATGGGCGGACACCACGCGACAGCTCGGGCTTTGGTCAGCAAAGCTTTTCGAGCAGGTTTTTTCTAGCCTACCGCTCGCGAGGATTCCCAGACACTAGTCCAAAAATGCGTCGGATGCCAGTTGTTCGCAAATCAAAGCCACATGCCCCCACATCTCTCCGGACGATACCGATCACATGGCCTTTTGCGGTCTGGGCTCGCGACATGGTCGGGCCACTCAAAGGGGGGACAAACAAAAAGAAGTACCTATTGGTCCTGGTCGACAAATTCACCAAGTGGATTGAGGAAAGACCCGTCGCTTCGGCAGAATCCAGACCTGTCGTTGACTTCTTATCCGATGCCGTACACCGTTACGGTGTCCCCCACAACATAATTACCGATAATGGTACCTACTTCACCTCCCAGGAAGTTAAAGACTGGTGCGATAAAATGGGCATTAAGCACGATTACGCCTCGGTGTACCACCCACAGACCAATGGACAGGTCAAACGAGCCAACAAACTCATCATCAGCGGCATTAAACCTCGTCTAGTTCGATCCCTTGAACAATCAGACTGCCATTTAGTCGAGGAACTTGATTCTATACTATGGGGACTGCGCACTACTCCTAATCGATCAACCGGATATACACCATTTTTCATGGTATACAGTGCGGAAGTAGTTCTCCCATGCGAACTTATCCATGACACGCCTAAAGTGCGCATGTACGAAGAAAAGGAAGCCGAGCTTGATCGGTAGGACGATCTGGACGCCCTGGAAGAATAGCGGGACATCGCTCGAGCTCGGTTCGTGTTCAATCAATAGCAAGCACGACGTTACCACAACCGCGAGGTACGGGCGAAGAAGTATAACGTAGGAGACCTCGTCCTCCGACTCCCCAAAAACAGAAAAATAAACTGTCACCTAAATAGGAGGGACCGTACATCATTGATGAAGTGCTAATCGTAGGAGCATATCGTCGCCGCCGCCCGTTCGACAGTGGCCTCGAGCCGAACCCATGGAACGCAGCAAGGCTGCGACGTTTTTACGCCTGAGCTTGGCTTGCATCTCTACCTTTATCTTCTTTTATGCTACTTTTTTTCTTTTAATGCTAGTTCGGTTAAACCGAACCATACCAAACCCGCATTATATACAACATTAAATGTAATACCCAGCTTTTCTTGGGGGCTCCCTTAGAAGAGCTGCATAAATGCATAAATCGCATTCGTTATGATTGCATCCTTCTCATACATGTTAAGCCAACATATGCACTTGTTTGACTTAAGAACTTTGCCAAGTCGGGTTACCTGGCTCCTGTGATTACCCCTACGTTCCCGATTGATTGGCTAGGGCGTAAAGGGAGCACCTATGCGATTGTTACGACCGGGTCACCCAAAACCGCACCTCAGATGGGAGAAGCCGAAAGCTAACATTCTTACATAGTACAATAAGTCGGCCTAAGGGAAGTGAACATAGCCTCGAGCGTACTACCAAGGCTCCTTTTTAAAACCATTGGTGTCCGTTGATCCTACGAGTTCGGACTATAATCTTACCCGATGAAAGGAACTCTTGGAGGAACTATTTTTGTCGAAAGATGTTTCTTACATTAAACAGTAATATAACATTGCTCTCCGCATATGTTTCGTCTGTTCAAACCAGAAGGCCGGATTGCCTGGTTCCCGAATTATTTCCTCGTTTCCCATGGAACACAGTAGGGAACACTCCCCGATCTCTGATCAGAGAGGTAGAAGCCGATGGTCGGTCAGGAAAACATTCTTTTAAAAATAACAATAAGAGCGAGGATTGAGCACGGTCAACGTAAAGTACATAGATACATAGAATTGACGAAACTACTCATTCTCGACATTGTCTATCAATTTTTCTAAAGCAAAATCCTTTTACGAATAGCGAGCGACTTGCATCACTTCCTCATACACCAAGCTTAGTGGTATCTCTTGACCGTCAGGGCCCACGGGACCAACCCGGGCAATATACACCAGGTCTAGCTTGGTGAAGCGGGTTGATACGTCTCCAACGTATCTATAATTTTTGATTGTTCCATGCTATTATCCGTTTTGGATGTTTAATGGGCTTTACTATACACTTTTATATTATTTTTGGGACTAACCTACTAACCCAAGGCCCAGTGCAAATTGTTGTTTTTTGCCTATTTCAGTATTTCGCAGAAAAGGAATATCAAATGGAGTCCAAACGGAATGAAACCTTTGGGAGCGTGATTTTTTGAACAAACGTGATCCAGAGGACTTGGAGTGGACGTCAAGAAACAACGAGGAGGCCACGAGGCAGGGAGGCGCCGCTACCCCCCCTGGGCGCGCCCCCACCCTCGTGGGCCCCTCGTGGCTCCACCGACCTACATCTTCCTCCTATATATACCCATGTACCCCGAAACCAACCAGGAGCACCACGAAACCCAATTTCCACCGCCGCAACCTGGCACTGGCGAACCCATGCTACTATACATTTCGGCCACCAATCAGGTGGTCAACGCGGCGGTGCTCGTCGTAGAACGAGAATCCGAGGGCCACAAGCTCCAAGTCCAAAAGCCGGTGTACTACGTGTCCTAGGTTCTTACGCCATGCAAATCATGATACCCGCACTATCAAAAGATAGCCTACACGGTCTTCATGGATCTCGAAAGCTACGTCATTACTTTCAAGAATGTTCGGTCACAGTAGCGTCAGTAGTCCCCTTGAATGATATAATCAATAACTGGGACGCTGCAGGCCGCATCGCCAAATGGGCCATCGAGCTTCTCCCCTTCGAGATAACATACAAGCCATGCCAAGCCATCAAATCTTAGGTGTTAGCCGATTTCATAGCTGAATGGACCGAGGCCGAACTACCCAAGGAGTACTCCACATTCCACATACTCACACTGGACAATGTACTTCGACGGTTCAAAGATGTTGGCCGAACTAGGGGCTAGGGTCATCCTCACTCCCCCACAGGTGACAGCGTTCAGTATGTCCTCCAAATAATGTATACGAACTCGAACAACACAGCCGAGTACAAAGCACTACTACATGGTCTTCGCATGGCCACATCAATGGGTGTACAACGCCTCGAGGTAAGGGGAGACTCAAATCTGGTGATCTCTCAAGTAAACGGCAAATTCGACGCCAAAGACCCCATGATGGCGGCATATAGAAACGCGGTCCTCCAGATATCTGCTCGATTTGAGGGCCTAGAATTTCACCATGTCGCTAGAGACAGCAATCAAGCAGCCGAAGTCCTTGCTTGCATGGGCGCCAAGCGCCAACCGGTTCCTAAAAACACCTTCCTCGAACGGCTCTTTAAGCCCTCTGTGATATGGCAGGATGACATCTCCGGTGCACCAACGACGAGCCCGTTCACAATGCCTCGCCCGAAAATGAACAAGATGATCAGGTCATCGGCGGCTCCCCATTCGAAGAAACACCTTCCGCACACTGAGGTAATGGCCGTAATCCCACCCTAGATAGAGCCCTTGCTAGCCTACCTCACACAACATTAGCTTCCGGAGGACCAAACCGAAGCTCGTCGCATAGTTCGCGGGTTTAAAGCATACAAGGTCCATGAAGGTGAACTCTATAAGAAGAGTACCACAGGAGTTTTACAAAGGTGCATATCAGAAGAGGAGGGGCATTAACTTTTGGGAGAGATACACGCGGGCATGGGCGGACACCACGCGGCAGCTCGGGCTTTGGTCAGCAAAGCTTTTCGAGCAGGTTTTTTCTGGCCTACAGCCCGCGAGGATTCCCGCACACTAGTCGAAAAATGCGTCGGATGCCAGTTATTCGCAAATCAAAGCCACATGCCCCCACATCTCTCCGGACAATACCGATCACGTGGCCTTTTGCGGTCTGGGGTCGCGATATGGTCAGGCCACTCAAAGGGGGGACAAACAAAAAGAAGTACCTATTCGTCATGGTCGAAAAATTCACCAAGTGGATTGAGGAAAGACCCGTCGCTTCGGCAGAATCCAGACCTGTCGTTGACTTCTTATCCGATGTCGTACACCATTACGGTGTCCCCCACGACATAATTACCGATAATGGTACCTACTTCACCTCCCAGGAAGTTAAAGACTGGTGCGATAAAATGGGCATTAAGCATGATTACGCCTCGGTGTACGACCCACAGACCAATGGACAGGTCAAACGAGCCAACAGACTCATCATGAGCAGCATTAAACCTCGTCTAGTTCGATCCCTTGAATAATCAGACTGCCATTTGGTCGAGGAACTTGATTCTATACTATGGGGACTGCGCACTACTCCTAATCGATCAACCGGATATACACCATTTTTCATGGTATACAGTGCGGAAGTAGTTCTCCCATGCGAACTTATCCATGACACGCCTAGAGTGCGCATGTACGAAAAAAAGGAAGCCAAGCTTGATCGGTAGGACGATCTGGACGCCCTGTACGAATAGCGGGACATCGCTCGAGCTCGGTTCGTGTTCTATCAATAGCAAGCACGACATCACAACCGCGAGGTACGGGCGAAGAAGTATAATGTAGGAGACCTCGTCCTCCGACTCCCCAAAAACAGAAGAATAAACTGTCACCTAAATGGGAGGGACCGTACATCATTGATGAAGTGCTAATCGTAGGAGCATATCGTCGCCGTCGCCCGTTCGACAGTGGCCTCGAGCCGAACCCATGGAACGCAGCAAGGCTGCGACGTTTTTACGCCTGAGCTTGGCTTGCATCTCTACCTTTATCTTCTTTTATGCTACTTTTTTTTTCTTTTAATGCTAGTTCGGTTAAACCGAACCATACCAAGCCTGCATTATATACAACATTAAATGTAATACCCAGCTTTTCTTGGGGGCTCCCTTAGAAGAGCTGCATAAATGCATAAATCGCATTCATTATGATTGCATCCTTCTCATACATGTTAAGCCAACATATGCACTTGTTTGACTTAAGAACTTTGCCAAGCCGGGTTACCTGGCTCCTGTGATTACCCCTACGTTCCCGATTGTTTGGCTAGGGCGTAAAGGGAGCACCTATGCGATTGTTACGACCGGGTCACCCGAAACCGCACCTCAGATGAGAGAAGCCGAAAGCTAGCGTTCTTACAGAATACAATAAGTCGGCCTAAGGGAAGTGAACATAGCCTCGAGCTTACTACCAAGGCTCCTTTTTAAAGCCATTGGTGTCTGTTGATCCTACGAGTTCAGACTATAATCTTACCCGATGAAAGGAACTCTTGGAGGAACTATTTTTGTCGAAAGATGTTTCTTACGTTAAACAGTAATATAACATTGCTCTCCGCATATGTTTCGTCTGTTCAAACCAGAAGGCCGGATTGCCTGGTTCCCGAATTATTTCCTCGTTTCCCATGGAACACAGTAGGGAACACTCCCCGATCTCTGATCAGAGAGGTAGAAGCCGATGGTCGGTCAGGAAAACATTCTGTTAAAAATAACAATAAGAGCGAGGATTGAGCACGGTCAACGTAAAGTACATAGATACATAGAATTGACGAAACTACTCATTCTCGACATTGTCTATCAATTGTTCTAAAGCAAAATCCTTTTGCAAATAGTGAGCGGCTTCCATCACTTCCTCATACACCAAGCTTAGTGGTATCTCTTGACCGTCAGGCCCACGGGACCAACCCGGGCAATATACACCGGGTCTAGCTTGGTGAAGAGGGTTGATACGTCTCCAACGTATCTATAATTTTTGATTGTTCCATGCTATTATATTATCCGTTTTGGATGTTTAATGGGCTTAACTATACACTTTTATATTATTTTTGGGACTAACCTACTAACCCAAGGCCCACTGCAAATTGCTGTTTTTTTGCCTATTTCAGTGTTTCGCGGAAAGGAATATCAAACGGAGTCCAAACGGAATGAAACCTTTGGGAGCGTGATTTTTGGAACAAACGTGATCCAGAGGACTTGGAGTGGACGTCAAGAAATCAACGAGGAGGCCACGAGGCAGGGAGGCGCGGCTGCCCCCCTGGGCGCCCCCACCCTCGTGGGCCCCTCGTGGCTCCACCGGCCTACTTCTTCCTCCTATATATACCCATGTACCCCGAAACCAACCAGGAGCACCACGAAACCCAATTTCCACCGCCGCAACCTTTTGTACCCATGAGATCCCATCTTGGGGCCTTTTCCAGCCCTCCGCCAGAGGGGGAATCGATCACGGAGGGCTTCTACATCAAGACCATAGCCTCTCCGATGATGTGTGAGTAGTTTACCACAGACCTTCGGGTCCATAGTTATTAGCTAGATGGCTTCTTCTCTCTCTTTGGATCTCAATACAAAGTTCTCCTCGATCTTCTTGGAGATCTATTCTATGTAACTCTTTTTGCGGTGTGTTTGTCGAGATCCGATGAATTGCGGGTTTAAGATCAAGATTATCTATGAACAATATTTGAATCTTCTCTTAATTCTTTTATGTATGATTGGTTATCTTTGCAAGTCTCTTCGAATTATCAGTTTGCTTTGGCCTACTAGATTGATCTTTCTTGCAATGGGAGAAGTGCCTAGCTTTGGGTTCAATCTTGCGTTGCTCGATCCCAGTGATAGAAAGGGAAACGACACGTATTGTATTGTTGCCATCGAGGATAAAAAGATGGGGTTTATATCATATTGCTTGAGTTTATCCCTCTACATCATGTCATCTTGCTTAATGCGTTAATCTGTTCTTATGAACTTAATACTCTAGATGCATGCTGGATAGCAGTCGATGTGTGGAGTAATAGTAGTAGATGCAGGCAGGAGTCGGTCTACTTGTTACGGACGTGATGCCTATATACATGATCATGCCTAGATATTCTCATAATTATGCACTTTTCTATCAATTGCTCGACAGTAATTTGTTCACCCACCGTAATACTTATGCTATCTTGAGAGAAGCCACTAGTGAAACCTATGGCCCCCGGGTCTATTTTCCATCATATAAGTTTCCAATCTATTTTTACTTTGCAATCTTTACTTTCAATCTTTATCATAAAAATACCAAAAATATTATCATCTCTATCAGAGCTCACTTTTGCAAGTGGCCGTGAAGGGATTGACAACCCCTTTATCGCGTTGGTTGCAAGGTTCTTATTTGTTTGTATAGGTACGAGGGACTTGCGTGTGGCCTCCTACTGGATTGATACCTTGGTTCTCAAAAACTGAGGGAAATACTTACCCTACTTTGCTGCATCACCCTGTCCTCTTCAACGGAAAAACCAACGCATGTTCAAGAGGTAGCACGGGTCTTTACCATAGCCCACGCCTCGCGTGCTCCTTCTCGGCAGGCCGAGATCTTCCATAACTCAAACCTTCGCCGAGCCCCTTTAAAACGGCTGGCCAGTTAGGACATATTGTCTGGTGGTGCATCTGACAGCCATAATGCCTTCGCCATGCTCTTCATGGCTTTCCGAGGCTTTTCATAGGTTTTCGACAGTTCCTTTAGAAGGTTCCCATCATAAGCGCCCGCTTCTTCCTCAGGCGCCCAGTTAGGAGACCTAACAAGCAGGTGTGGGCCATCGTCATCAAAACATCAATGACATGTGTCAACAGCATGGTACGGTCAGTACTTACCGAATATGCCACCTTTCAGCTTCTGGTTTTCATCCACGTCTATGCTCGGAAGCTCTTAATTTCCTCGGCTTGCCGCTGATTTTCGGACTTGAGCTCATTTCTCTCCTCCTGACTCTGGGCCAGTACTCGTTTACCAGCCTCCAGCTCCCTAGGCAGCTCGCTTATAGCTTCCGCGGCTGTATAGAGAATACGGTGTTAATGGTTTGCATACAACGAAAAACAATATTTACTACTCACCGGACAATTTGCTGCTGGCTTTTCGAGCCGCATCTAGTTTGTCCTTGGCTTCGACCAACTGTGTCCGACTCACTTCAAGGTCCTCTGACAGCTTTTTGTTCTGCTCTCTTGCGGCCTACAATAATAACATCATTATACACCCTTAACTCGGCCGTCCCGCCCAAATTAAGGCTTGGGGGCTAGTTGGTTAGGGAACATGATCTACTTTTAAAGCTATTAGTGCACCCTGGCAACAAACAAACCGGCAATCCCATCCAGACCTGTTCGGGCTGCCCCAAGGTACGCATCCACCAAACTAAAAGCATTGAAATCCTGTTCGGCAAAAGCAGTATGACGTAAAATCTCCCTCCGGCTGTGATGGTTCATTACGCTCTCGACTTCAGAATTAGTGACTGAAACATCATCGGAGTCCGCCGGGGGTACGCCAGCTGCCGCATGTTCGGAGGATGCTCTGCCTTGTGCCAAAGACTTGGGACCGGAATTGCGGTTTGGCGCATCTAGGTGATCCTCGGATTGGTGTAGAGGCATGCGCCTTCTGCAAAATTGAGCAAGCCTTAATAAAAAGAGTGCCAGCGGCAACCCTCACTACGATTCCGTAATACGTTACATCTGGGCCGAAGACGAAGGTGCCTCCACTTCGGTGGATGCTTTCCGCTTTGATCCTCTGTCAAGGGTCTGAGCCGGCGCAGTTTGTGCTCCTCTCAAGGCACTCTTACGTGTAGTGCAGCGACCCTTGGGAGTAGAAGTCAACACGTGGGGGGTAGCGCGAGACGAACGTGTTGTTCCTGTTCGGGAGGTGTTCTTCTTTTCACTTACTATGGAAGAGGGTAGAGCCCCGGGGTGATCGGTCGTTACGGCCACTTTGCCGCCATCAAGGCCCTCCTGATAGAACACCCCATCTTTGAATTCGATTGACGTCTCTGGATCGTCATGATACCCCGGATCGCCGTCATGAGAGTGATTCTCTGGTTGAGCAGGAGGACAACTAATGGACGCAACCTGACGCCTCCATCCCTATTCAAATGGCGATCAGCAATAACTTGGTGTGATATATGGGCTCAAATTAATGAATTGTGGCTTACCCAGTCCGCCAGATTGTATCCAGAGCAGCCTTGTCGGATATTCATGCGAGCAAACTCTGCTTCGTCCCCCTTGAACAGACCAGCCAGTATTTTGGCCACGGCCGCTTTGTTGTCTGGCCCCTGCCGCTGGTGACGTGTCACGTCATTGGTCCCGTTATAGCACCATAGAGGGTGACCCCGCTGTTGTAGGGGTTGCACGCATTGGGTGATGGCGATGGCCATAACTTTGACCCTGGTCAGCTTGCTGCTAGTTAGCAGCCTGATCTTGGCCAACAGTGAGCGCACCTCTTCACTGTCTGGTTGGGAAGTGCCTCTAGGCCACCAGTTGTACCGCTTTATAGGAGGGTCATTTGAATATTCGGGTAGCCCTTGCCGAATTGGATCGGCGAGGGGAACATCTTCGATATAGAACCACTCTGAAGTCTATCCCTCAGGATCTTTCTATGGGGTCTCGATTGGATACCCTATCCCAGCTATTCGCCATACTTCGGCGCCGCCCACCTCAAATATAGATCCCTCCCGGAGGCGCAGGACAAGAAAGAAATACTTGCTCCACAAGTCAAAGTGGGGCTCGCAACTCAGAAATATCTCGCATAAGGCTACGAAGCCAGAAATGTGCAAAATCGACCCGCGGTGAGGTTGTGGAGATGGATCCCTTAGAACTCTAGCAGACCCCGTAGAAAGGGATGAATAGGAAAACCCAAACCTCTTAGAAGGAAGGGCATGAGACATACCGTCTCCTCCTTGCTTGGGGCGGGGTAGTCCTCGGCAAGGGCACATCCATCAATGGAGATGAGACCGGCGCAGACTGAGACTGGATCAGCTAGAGGAAGGAAGCGCTGTGCCTGCAAGCGACTCATCTGGATATGCGAGACCGAGCAGCTCGACCAATCGCCTGGGAGCTGGCCGTGAGGGCGCGAGGAAGAACCTGGGATGTCGGCCATGGCTTTGGAGAATTTTTTCGGTGTCGTGCTTGGCGAAGGGGAAGATAACTGTTCTCAGCAACTTTTGATCTATAAATAGGCACCTTGTCGTGAAGCCGAAAGGGCAGGTGCATTAAAGGACGGCATTGGGCCGCACGCCCTCTGGAAAGGTGTGCGGAGCCCTTGTCTCGAGGAGCGGCATTAAACTCTAATGGTCCCACCTTGATCTCGAGGTATCTGCGGATCTTGGAATCTTGAGACTGTCCGGACCCGAGGGCATTAGAGCGGGTTCCGGATATTGTTCGGTTACAGTAACACGGATTCAAGCGAAATAAAAGAACTCGTCTCGCAAGCCGACGATGCGAAAATTCCAGAAGACGATCCCCGACGTTGGAGGCTATTTCGGGGGCTACTGAGGGAGTAATGTACTAAGGGGTCCTCTGGGCGACGGCCCATTATTCATGGGCTGGACTGGTGGAGCCGTACTATGACAGGAGACCCTATGAAGCTCTGGTGTGCCCTCCAAGTCAAGGAGGCATAGGATCTCTTTGATTCCTAATTGTAATCTATCTTCGGTAACCCTAACCCTATCGATGTCTATATAAAGTTATAAACCGAGGGTTGTAGTCATTAGGGCCAGAGCTATCTTCATCCCCCGTAGCCTAGGGTTCGCTCATACTGATCTCGAGGTAGATCTACTCTGTAAACCATGATATACAATCAATACAATCAAGCAGGACGTAGGATTTTACCTCTTCGATAGGGCCTGAACCTGGGTAAACAGTGTGTTCGTCGTCCCTTGTTACCAATCGATCCTAGATCCACAGCTCGGGAACCCCTACCCCGAGGTCTGCCGGTTTTGACACCGACAAGGGGGTTTGCCTAGATTTGCACTCAGCAATGATTTTCTTTGCCTAGAGCCAGAAAAAAGAACTAGGCAAACCTGGATGCCATGTGGCGTGCTGGCAATGGCCAGGTGTTTGCATGGTGTTGCACTAGGCAAACCTTTTGCCTAGTGTAGGAAAACAACACTAGGCAAACCTGCATACCACGAGGCGTGGCCATTAAAGTGTTGCTCCGCCTGTGTAATTTGTTTGCCGAGTACACATTATTTTGCATCAGGCAAAGTTCACACATTACCGAATACCCATAGGAAAGGACTCGGTAAAGTTAGCTGTGTCAACATGGCTATAGCCGAGTCCTTGCCTAGTGTTACACTCAGCAAACACTTTGCCTAGTGTTTTTCGTCCATTGCCTAGTGCCCTGGGAACTAGGCAAAGTTCACGATTCCAGTAGTATAGCTACATCACTGGCATAAGTTTATTGCCAAAAACGTCCAAGAACATGGCACTTGAATAAGGGCACTGCGAAAATCCCTCAGCCACCCATCCCCAAACAAAAAGATATTGAATTTTAAAATGTACTAAAGTAGTTGATGTTGGACAGTGAACGCAAGTTTACATGGAAATGGTTGAAAACTCTTGCAGATTGTTACCAACAGGGAATATGGTTTCTGTTAGCCAAACTCCTACCATGTTTGACACGTGGCAACCAAACTTTGTTGTCCTATGGTGAGCCAGGCGCTATTTCTGTGAACAAGGAGCCAGGCGTTATTGGAGGTGGCCTTGCATGCTGCGCGGTGATCGTTCGGCTCACATTCCCGCTGCCACTCATTCCCATGTCCAACATCGATATGCAAGCATCAAGTGTGATGTCGTCATATAGTTATGGCGTGCTATCTTGTCGCTGAAATTTCAAATGGCTGGGAAGGAAATACAACTTATAGCTCGCACGCTACTACTGCTACGTGACCCCGTCTATGAAAAGGAAGTGCACGACTGAGCTTGCATAACTAGTTAGGAGGATAAATGATAGGTCTGGCCGGCGGAAGCCCCTGATGCTCCACATGACTATTAAACTTAGTGTGAGAGATGTGCAACAACATGCGAACGGAAGGATGGAACAAGCTAGTAAAAATGATGAACTGCAACTAAAAGTGTCTTACACTCTTGGGCAAGTAGAAGGGAGCTCTATATCTATGTGGCAGTGATGGTGTACCTATCTATATGTGGCGAGAATTATTAATTTCTTTGCAACTGTGCTCGTGTCTTTAGTTGCATCGACTGATGTAATCAAGCATACAAGTATTACTCCTAACATAGTACACGATCGTACCTACAACATGTGATTGTGACTTGGTAACAAGTATTACTCCTAACATAGTACACGAGAGTACCTACAACATGTGATTGTGACTTGGTAACAAGTATTACTCCTAACATAGTACACGAGAGTACCTACAACATGTGATTGTGACTTGGTCCGAGAAATTGAATTGCTTGGTGAGGAGCCAACAGGCCAACGAGAGGGTAATTTATTTCCTGTTCCTACTCACATTCACCCGATGCACGTGCCTCGACTACTTCCATCTCTCCGAGTCTCTATATAAACTAGTACATGGAAGCCTTGTGGAAGCCTAAGATGCACTTCTCATGTTGCATATAGATGACCAATCAGTAGTAGTCCGCCTTGTTTTTCAGTCGTTCCTGGTCTTGAAAAAACTATCTATATCCTTGTAGTGAAGTTACCGAACAATTGGGGTCACAACTCACAAGTACACACCACTAGAACAAGAACAATGTGTCTATATAGTAACCAATATAACTACTATACGATACTAATGTTTTCAATGTACCTATTAATAGAGAGAGAGATTATTCTTGGAAGAGGCTGCTAGGGCGGTGTCAGGAAAAGATAACAGAGTATGCTGTTTTTTCTGGGTGACACCCCTGCGCGCCCATCTTGCTGCTACCTGAAAAAAAAACTTGTTTATGAATTTTTAATGAGACCATCATCATCACAGTGATCTTTCAATGACCAGGACACACCATACCTCGAGAGGACTTCGATGGAGATAATTAAAACCTTAGCTTACGATGAGGGGGCTCATTGACGTATTCAGTAAGAAAATGTAGATTTACTGCTTCAGTAGTTCAGCCTGTGTGATATTAAATAAGACAAAAGAAAATACTAGAAACAAACCTCAATTAATTCATTAAGCTTACTAATCAGCATAACATCTTCACTTCTAGCCTTGAGTTTTACACTTTATGTATCAAGTATAAGTACCATACAAAGACATGCTTGGTAAACATGTGGAACATGTATACATGCCCTCCTCTGGCTTGGTCTGGACCAGGTAGAGGCGAACAGCGGCCGAGGTGTCGTTGCTAGGCTAGGTAGAGGTGGAGGTGGCTACTAGCATTGTTGATTCAGGGTGGAGGTAATCAGCAGACGAGGTATTGTCAACCAGCAAGATCATGGTAGAGATGAGAAGGAGGTGAGGTACCGTCGCCTGGCTGTATTAGTGTGGAGGCGACCCCTTCATCAAGTGGATAGGAGTAGTGATAAATGTTGCCAAGATGGTGGCTTCAGACTTAAGGATGTATTACTTTGTAAGGTTTTTGTGAATAATTAATAAAATGGTTGCATGCATCGCACAGATGCAGAGGCCGGGGTCTTCCTCCTTTTCTAAAAAATATAGTGTGGGGATGAGGCAGTAGCTCTATTGGCTTGTGGTGTGGAGGGGAGGTGTCACACATGCGTTGGTAAATTAGGGTGGACACGAGGTAGCGGTGCTCCAAGATCATTGTAATTGGCTCCGGGGTGGAGGCAAGATGGCCAATGCACTAAAGCTCCATGCTAGGTACCGCGCTCGCTAGAGCGGGAGGAGAGAGAGAGAGAGTTAGAGGCTGATTTTGCTTGTGGAGTTATGGTCTGTATGCCGAGAGAGCTAGAGCATAGAGAACATGAATCATGACGCCGAAAGTGAGATAGGACCACAAATATCGGATGGCTTAGTATCAAACTGCATAGATGTCATTCGTGAAAGTTGCAACAACATGTCAATGGAGAGATGAAACAAGGTAGTACAAATGTTGACCTTGAACTAAAAGGTTCTTACACTCTTCGGTAAGTAGAAGAAGGAGCTCTATATCTATGTGGTTGTGATGGTGTACCTACCTATATGTGGCAAGAATTATCAATTTCTTAGCAATGGTGCCCATGTCTTTAATTGCATCGAATGATGCAATGGATGCATACAACTATTACTCCTAAGAGCTCCTAACATACTAGTACATGAGAGTACCTACAACATGGTCGGAGATATTAAAGTGCTGGGTGAGGACTAAGGATATTAAATAAGAAAATTAAATACTAGGAACATACTTCAAGTTAAGCTTACTGATCGGCATAACATCTTCACTTCTAGCCAAGAGTTTAATACTATCTTGCCTTGTTTTTCACTTCTAGCCTTATTTTTCAGTCGATGCTTGTCTCAAAAACTATCTACATCAATCAGTGAAGTCACCGATCAATCTGGGTCACAACTCACTAGTACACGTCGCTAGAACAATAAGAATGCGTTTACGGTAATTATCCGGTGCGCATGGGTGCACTGCGTCACCCATCCATCTGCCGTCCATCCTCCCCAACCGATCCAACGGTTCTTCCTTTAAACGTCATTAGGCTGGTACGTTCCTCTGCCACAGCAGTGCACACGAGAACGACACAGGCAAAGCAGCAAGCATGCACAGTCCAAGGCTCCAAACGAACATCTCCCCCCACGGGCACTGCGAAAATGCAAGAACAAGTTTTTTGGCTGCAGTGCCTCCGATAGCACGTGCATGCAGCTGTGTGTATACGGGGTAGAGAGGACGGGGCGTGGCTGGGCAGCTGAGGTTGCTGCCAGCCCACCCGAGTTCGAGTCCCGGCACGGACGCACGGTGCTCACGGAGTTTCTCCTATAAAGAAAAGCCAACGAGGGTTAGCCTTTGGGTTGGTCTCATTTTTTTGTATACGGGGTAGAGATGATGTGTACGGATAGAAGAAGAAAGGAAGAGGAGGATGAGGAGAAATTAAATCAAAGAAAAAGAAGAAGAGAAAAGAATACTCCTAGGAAAACTTGGGCGACATCCTCATCTTTTTTATGAAAATTTCCGGCCAGGGAAAGATCTTAGTAATTTTTCCTGCCAGTAAAGGATCTTAGTAATAGACGTTCAAATCGTGTTAAAAAAATTCCGAACACGGGCGCCCAGCAGCGATAGATAAAAAAATCCTGAAAATTTGAATATTCACAAATTTGCAAGAAAGCTGGAATTTTAAATAAAATTTGCAAGAAAATCAGTTTTCCAACGTAAAAGTACAACTACAGCTAAGCTACACTTGCATGCTTGCAACCGTGGAGCAGTTGTAGCTAGCGAAGTACGTATGCTTGGATCCTAGGTCCCCTACGTATCTCCATATCGCCCATCTAACTTGCGTGTGCCATACCCAATACAATCCCCATCCGCATCCGTACTCTGCCCAAGCCCCTTTTTCCTAATTCAACTCCATTAAGCACCACAACATGTTCTTACCACCGCGCCGTTCAATTCAGATCCGGCGATCCACAATAGTGGGGCACCGCACCCCGTGGTCACCAGATCCTCACTCATGCGTTTATGTACCGGAATTGCTAAGTCACATCTAGATGTTATTTAAGGGTGTCACATCTAAGTCCCTGGCCATTGAATCTGTTTGCTGTAATTCTCTTGTAAAATTCTGATCTCATATTTTGTTGTCGTTGTCGTTCGTTGCATTGCCCGTAGTTCTTTTTTTTGGGCCGGTTTTTGTTTCTGGCCCGTTATTGTAGTCAGGCCGGTGAAGGGGCGCGCTGCTTTTTTTGTTTCGTTTTTCTGAACTGCAGGGTGTGCTTCAGATGTTTGTGTCAAATAGAAAGTTATTCTTGTCCAAAAAAAGAAGATAGAAATTTATTCGTGTGCGCGTCCCTTTTTTTAGTCTGTCTGTGTGTCCACTTGGACCATTTTTTTTTCTTTTTCGAGCTTCATTTTTCTGTCTATTATTTGTGTTGTGTTCGTTTATTGCCAGAATTTCATTTGTGGGCTATTTAGACATATTCTCTTCTACTTTTTTCTTCCACTGCAATTATATGCTTTGTATATATACACGGCGCTGATGTATGTTTGTCTTCTGATTCGGGTTTTTTTTGTTTGCTGCGTTATTTTTTGTTTGCTTTTTTTCCTTTATCTATTAATTTTTTTAATTTATGATTTTTTAATTCTTTATTTTTTGGTGGTGTCAGTTACATGTCTATCATCAAATTCCCCGGACCCTTATTTAGTTTCACGTTCAATATTAGCAAACAACTCATGCCCGATCTAGTTGCATGTCCATTTTCGACACGCAACTTGTGCTTGACCCATTATATATATATATATATATATATATATATATATATATAGTTGTTTGTCCAACTCTAACACACAACTCGTTCGACCTAGGTGTATGTCCATCTTCGACATACGCACCCAACCGAATACACCTATGTAGTTGCATTCCAACACTAACACACAATTTGCTCAACCCAATTGCATGTCCAACCCCAACACAAAACTCACGCTCGACCTAGTTGTGACATGCAATGCCCTAGGGTGTAGTTTTTTGTTTTTCTTCCCTTTCCATTTATTTGTTTCGAACCCATGAAGTCTTTCTAAATTCATGTTTTTTATGCTCTCCTTTCAGTTTTCTGCCTCCTTTCTTGTTTTTAATTTTGATGTAATTTTTTAAAATTCATGATTTTTTTGGTCTACAACCAAAATGGGGAAAAAATTGTACTAGTTGCAAGTCTTTGACGCGCAACTAGGGTTGTGTGTGTTTGTCAAGAGTCCTCAGTTGCATGTCGATCATCGGCTCGCAACTAAGGGTGTGTGTGTGTGTTTGTCGAGGGTCCCCAGTTGCATGCCGACCATCAACTCGCAACTAAGGGTGTATTTGTTTGTCGAAGGTCCCCAGTTGCATGCCGACCAATGACTCGCAATTAGGGGTGTATGTGTTTGTCGAGGGTCCCGAGTTACCTGCCGACCATCAACTAGCACCTAGGGGTGTGTGCGTGTTTGCCGAGGCCCCCAGTTGCATGCCGACCATCGTAGGGGTGTGTGTGTCGAGGGTCCCTAGTTGCATGCCGACCATCGACTCGCAACTAGAGGTGTGTGTGTGTTTTGTCGTGGTCCCCAGTTGCATGTCGACCATCGACTCGCAACTAGGGGTGTGTGTGTTTTGTCGAGGGTCCCCAGTTGCAACCCGACCATCGACTCGCAACTAGGGGTGTGTGTGTGTGTGTTTCTCGAGGGTCCCCAGTTGCATGCCGACCATGGACTCGCAACTAGGGGTGTGTGTGTGTGTGTGTTCGTCGAGGGTCCCTAGTTGCATGTCAACCATCGACTCGCAACTAGGGTGTGTTTATTTTGTTGAGGGTCCCCAGTTGCATGTCAACCATCGACTCACAACTAGGGGTGTGTGTGTGTGTGTGTTTGTCAAGGGTCCCTAGTTTCCTGTCAACCATCGACTCCCAGCTAAGGTGTGTGTGTTTTGTTGAGGGTCCCCAGTTGCATGTCAACCATCGACTAGCAACTAGGGGTGTATGTGTGTGTTTGTCAAGGGTCCCCTGTTCCAAGCTGAAGATCGACTCGCAATAACTAGGGGGTGTGTGTTTTGGCGAGGCCCCCCAGTTGCAAGCCGACCATCGAGTTGCAACTAGGGGTGTGTGTGTGTGTGTGTGTTTGTCGAGGGTCCCAAGTTGCATGTCAACCTTCAACTCGCAACTAGGGGAGTGTGTGTGTTTTGTCATGCCTCCACAGTTGCCATCCGACCACCTACTCACAACTAGGGGTGTATGTGTTTGTTGAGGGCCCCTAGTTGCATGCCGACCAATGACTCACAACTAGGTGTGTGTGTGTGTGTTTGTTGAGAGTCCCCAGTTGCATGTCAACCATCGACTCGCAACTAGGAGTGCGTGTGTTTGTCGAGAGTCGCCAGTTGCATGCCGACCATCAACTCGCAACTAATGATGTGTGTGTGTGTATCGAGGGTGCCCAGTTGCATGTCAACCATCGACTCGCAACTAGGAGTGCGTGTGTTTGTCGAGAGTCGCCAATTGCATGCCGACCATCGACTCGCAACTAATGGTGTGTGTATGTGTGTGTGTGTGTGTGTGTCGAGGGTCCCCAGTTGCAAGCCGAGCATCGACTCGCAACTATGGGGAGTGTGTTTTTGTTTTTTGAGGGTCCCCACTTACAACCCGACCATCGACTCGCAACTAGGTGTGTGTGTGTGTGTGTCTGTTTCTCGAGGGTCCCCAGTTGCATGTCGACCATCGACTCGCAACTAGGTGTGTGTGTGTGTGTGTTTGTCGATAGTCCCCAGTTGCAAGCCGACCATCGACTCGCAACTAGGGGTGTATGTATTTGTCAAGGGTCTCCAGTTCCATGTCCACCATCGAATCGCAACTAGAAGTGTGTGTGTTTGTCGAGGGTATCTAGTTGCATGTCAACCATCGACTCGCAACTAAGATTGTGTCTGTTTGTCGTGGCCCCCAGTTGCAAGCCGACTAATGACTCGCAACTAGGTGTGTGTGTTTGTCGATGGTCCCTAGTTGCAAGCCGACCATCGACTCGCAACTAGGGGTGTGTGTACTTTCTATAAAATGTTCAACTTTTTCAAAAGGAGTGCAAATTTTTGAAAAATGTTCACGTTTTCAGAAAATGGTCGGAAATTTGAAAAGAATGTTCGTATATTCCAAAAAAATATTCTCGATAGCAAGAGATGTTCTCGACAACTGTTTTTCTCAATTAAAAATCAAAAAATGGAAGAAATGTTGGTGAAGTTCTGAAACGGTTTGATCGGCCGCTTGAGAGAGTTTCACGGTGATTAGAATACAGGAGTGCCCAAAAGGTACTGTGGCTAGCCGGAGGCATTCAACATTTTCTTTACGGAAAGCTACAGGTATTTAACAGTAAGATGTTTTTGTGTTGAATCTGTGCGGCTACTCTTCTTTATTGGAGTTTTCCAGCGTTGCATTGTCGACCATCGTGTGGAATCGGTGTGGCCGGCCCAGCTGGAGGCTCCTTGCGCGGCACGCGGCCCGCAACACGCGGAGCAGCTCCCAAAATAAACAAACAAACAAGGCCCAGCCTTTGGAGCGACAAAGAAAATGACGAGGCCCGAAGGGAGAAAAAGCGCGGGTGACGAACAATCGACCAGAGGACCGACAAACAGATCGATCGAGAGCGACACAAATAGGATGACGTCGTTTTAGATGTCACATAATTATGTCACATCTAGATGTGTCTTAGACAATTCTTTGGAAACTAATGGTTTCCTTATACAGGAGGGAAATAGAGTAATCTCCATTTGTGATTCTAAGGCAATATATGTAGAATTGAACGGTTTTTCATCCTGTCCAGATCACAGTAGGAGCCATCAGCGGGAGCTGATTGACGCCCCGATTGTAGATCTTTCTGTTGGCATTTATGATCCATATGAGGATAAGGGAGCTATTTTCACTGTAGTTATTAGAAAACTGATCATTTATGGCTTATTACTCATGATTATTAGCATCAAATCCGTTTTTGATACGGGGTGGAAGGGGATCCTGGCATGCTATATTTGTGGTACAGAGAGAGGTCATTCCTCGCCTTTGTTCTTGCCAGTGCAATTTCGTCTGCTTTCTGTTCTTTCTACCATCAGCCGTGATCGAGGGGAGTGTGCTATGGCGGGTCATGGAGGGAGTGTGAGCAATGTTTTGGGGAAAACACTTGCGAGTAGAGAGGGATCGAGGGTGATGACGGGTGCCACGGCTGCTGAATCCTCTCTCCACCAGCTGGGGATGAAGGTGGCCACTGCCCCTTCCATGACCCCCGAGAGTAAGGGGAAGTCGATGCCGAGGCGCCCCCGTGGCGATGGCTCGGCTCTGATTATCGACATGGAGGCCGCGCGGAAGGCTATCGGTGGATCACGGGTGGTGAGGCAGCTTCTTTCGCCCTTCCAAGTGAACCCGCAGGTCATAGTCGATGAGCTTCGGGCTTGTTCAGCATGGAGGCTGCACGGAACGGTCACTGTTCAAGATGTGGCCAGCGAGGACGGGAGGTTCGTCCTGAACTTTTCCGCCGAGGAGGACCGGCGGTTCATTTTGAAGGCCCAGCCATGGCACCATAAGCGTGATGGAGTCATCTTCGCTGAGTTCGACGGCAAGGGAAACCCAGCAGAGGTTGACCTTGGCGTAATGCCAATATGGGTGCAGGTTCGTGATCTAGATTTTGAACTCAAAACTGAGCGCATGGGCTGGACTTTAGGAGAACAAATTGGGGATGTGATTGCTGTTTCCCATAGAGATCACTTAATTGTAGAGAAATATCTGCGTATAAGGGTGGAAATCCCTCTGCATGAACCTCTTAAGACAAGAGTAGAATTCACTCCTTTGGGTAGTTCTGAGAGTGTTAAGTATGATGTTAGATATGAGAAACTTCCTTTGTACTGTGAGTGCTGTGGGATTGTAGGACATACCTCAGAGCGCTATTGTAGTATACCTAAGGATAAAAGGGTTGTTTCTTTTCCAAAGAATCTTAGTGTAGAGGCATATTGGAAGGGAACAGGGGCAAGTAAAAGAACACTTTTGTTCACCGGCTCCAACAGCAACAACTACTCTAGAGCTGCGGAAAAGAGTGTGGTCAAGGTGACCAAAGCCGTGGCTAACCTCACGGTCACGGATATGATCACTACGACGACAACGACGCTTGCCGCTGTGGCGTTTGGTGGGCCAACCCAGGAGGGCGTCACGCTCGGCCAGGAGGGCCGGGTGTATGGGGCTCCAACGCCGCTCCACCCAGGCGCTGGTTCTGGTCAGGAGGACCAGCAAACTCTTCCGAGGCCCTCTACTCTCTCTGGCCAGGCGGGCCAGGGAAAGGAGGCGGGGGGCGGCTCTTCCATTGGTGCTAAGCACGGCCAGGAGGGCCATGTGCTCGAGCACCGAGTGGGGACATCTACTCCCTCGCCGGCTCTGGTGCATGCTAACGGCAGCATGTTCGACGCGGCAATCCGAGGGAACCAGGGGCTCATCCTGCCGGTTGCTGCTTCTAATTCTGATGATGCGGCTGGCGCAAAAAATCTGCAGGACATGTTGTTGTACAAGCCAGGCGTATTGGAGGCACTCTCAGGGGCAGTTGCGGCAAGGCTGGCTGACCAGAACACGGCCAATGATACGGGAGTATTTACTTTTGTTGCTGATAAAATTACCATACAGGGTCAGAAAAAGAAGAAAGAGAGGAAGGATAGAAAGAAGGGAGGAAAGGAGAAGTCAGAGAGTGATAGAACTCAAATCATAGGGAAAAAGAGGAGTAACCCTTTTGATGCCCCACAAACGGGTAGTGATTTAAATTTTTCTTTTGAGAGAGAGATGGATAGCTATGAACGTCTGTTGTATGGTGAGACGAGTGTTTCCTCAAAGAGAGTTTGTATGGGTAGAGTTGAAACTAGGAGGGATGTGGATGGGATTATTACGCATGTAGTGAAGGAAAAAGAGGAGGAGGAGGTTTATACTCAGCAAAGGAAGGAGTCAATTGGAGAGGACGATGTTGTGGGCACTAATTTGGCGGCCTCCGCTCCGGAGGACCGCCAGGAGAAATGAGAGCAATTAGTTGGAACTGCCGTGGAATGTTGTCTTCCACGGCAGTTCGAGAGCTCCGGGAGCTCCAAGGTCGTAATTGTGCGGAGTTGATTTTTCTTTCCGAGTCGCATTTGAATAAAAGTAAAGCTGACGAGCTATGTTGTATCTTAGGTTTTAGTTCCATGTTTTTAGATGAGAGTGATGGCAAGTCTGGTGGTCTTGTCCTTTTTTATCAAAAAGAGAATAAAGTCGAGTTGAACTATTTGTCTTCCCATTTTATTGATGTCGTATTTATGAATGATAATTCTGTAAATTGGCGCTTTACGGGTTTCTATGGTTATCCGGCATGGTATGAAAAATATTTATCTTGGGCAGATCTTCGCCAACTGCATTCCCTTGCTGATTATCCTTGGGTAGTCATTGGAGATTTTAATGAAATTATCTACTCTAGCGAAAAAGAAGGTGGCAATGCTAGACCAAATAAAATGATGCAGGAATTCCATAAGTGTTTGAGTGATTGTAACCTGGAGGATATGGGCTCTGTTGGTGATCCATTCACTTGGAGAAGGGGGGACATCCGTGAAAGGCTTGATCGAGCTGTATGTAATATAGAATGGGCAAACAAATTTCCGCGTGCGGCGATTATTAATGGGGAGCATGTACACTCAGACCATCGTCCGTTAATTCTTGACACAGATTATTTTGATAGTAACTTGTTTAATCGTCGGAATGGTCGTGTGAGACAATTTGAAGCAAAAATGGCTGAAAGAAGATACTGTTGAGGAGATTGTGAAGACTGCTTGGGAAAAAGCAAAGTTGGCGGGTATTGGTCCCTCTCTCGCAGCACGGACTAGAGCGGTGCATGATGATTTACATTCTTGGGACCGAATTACTTTGAAAGGACCACAGAGAAGAATAAATAAGTTTAAAAAAGAACTAGAGAGGCTGAAACGTGGTCCTATTAGTGGTGAGTCCCGCTCAAGGCAAAAGGAAATTCTAGTACTCATTGAAAATCTTTTGGACCAAGAGGAAATTTTTTGGTTACACAGAGGTCGAGCGAACTGGTTGCTACATGGGGACCGTAATACTTCTTTTTTTCATAACGTTGCAACGGCCAGGAAAAAAAGGAACAATATTAGAAGACTTCTGGATGATACTGGGGATTGGAAACAAGGAAATGATCTGAAGGAACATATTTTGGGTTATTTCTCCTATCTTTTTACATCGGAGGTTTTATACCCAAATCAGGAAGTTTTGTCTCTTGTCCGGAGTAGAGTGACTGTTGGGGATCGTAGCAGAATTTTAAAATTTTCCTACGCTCACCAAGATCCATCTATGGAGTATACTAGCAACGAGGGGAAAGGAGTGCATCTACATACCCTTGTAGATCGCGAGCGGAAGCGTTCCAATGAACGTGGTTGATGGAGTCGTACTCGCCGTGATCCAAATCACCGATGACCGAGTGCCGAACGGACGGCACCTCCGCGTTCAACACATGTACGGTGCAGCGACGTCTCCTCCTTCTTGATCCTGCAAGGGGGAAGGAGAGGTTGATGTAGATCCAGCAGCACGACGGCGTGGTGGTGGATATCGCGGGATCTCGGCAGGGCTTCGCCGAGCTTCTGCGAGAGGGAGAGGTGTAGCAGGGGAGGAGGGAGGCACCCTAGGCTGTCGTATTGCTGCCCTCCCTCCCCCCTTTATATAGGCCCCCTGGGAGGGGGGGGCGCCGGCCAAGACCCATCTATGGGGGGGGCGGCGGCCAAGGGGGGTAACTTACCCCCCAAGTCAAGTGGGGCGCCCCCCCACCCTAGGGTTTCCAACCCTAGGCGCAGGGGGGAGGCCCATGGGGGGCGCCCCAGCCCACTAAGGGCCGGTTCCCTTCCCACTTTAGCCCATGGGGCCCTCCGGGACAGGTGGCCCCACCCGGTGGACCCCCGGGACCCTTCCGGTGGTCCCGGTACAATACCGATAACCCCCGAAACTTTCCCGGTGGCCGAAATTGGACTTCCTATATATAATTCTTCACCTCCGGACCATTCCGGAACTCCTCGTGACGTCCGGGATCTCATCCGGGACTCCGAACAACTTTCGGGTTTCCGCATACTCATATCTCTACAACCCTAGCGTCACCGAACCTTAAGTGTGTAGACCCTACGGGTTCGGGAGACATGCAGACATGACCGAGACGCCTCTCCGGTCAATAACCAACAGCGGGATCTGGATACCCATGTTGGCTCCCACATGTTCCACGATGATCTCATCGGATGAACCACGATGTCGGGGATTCAATCAATCCCGTATACAATTCCCTTTGTCAATCGGTATGTTACTTGCCCGAGATTCGATCGTCGGTATCCCAATACCTTGTTCAATCTCGTTACCGGCAAGTCTCTTTACTCGTACCGCAATGCATGGTCCCGTGAGTAACTCCTTAGTCACATGGAGCTCATTATGATGATGCATTACCGAGTGGGCCCAGAGATACCTCTCCGTCATACGGAGTGACAAATCCCAGTCTCGATCCGTGCCAACCCAACAGACACTTTCGGAGATACCCGTAGTGTACCTTTATAGTCACCCAGTTACGTTGTGACGTTTGGCACACCCAAAGCACTCCTACGGTATCCGGGAGTTGCACGATCTCATGGTCTAAGGAAAAGATACTTGACATTGGAAAAGCTCTAGCAAACGAACTACACGATCTTTGAGCTATGCTTAGGATTGGGTCTTGTCCATCACATCATTCTTCTAATGATGTGATCCCGTTATCAACGACATCCAATGTCCATAGTCAGGAAACCATGACTATCTATTGATCAACGAGCTAGTCAACAAGAGGCTTACTAGGGACACGTTGTGGTCTATGTATTCACACATGTATTACGATTTCCCGATAACACAATTATAGCATGAACAATAGACAATTACCATGAACAAAGAAATATAATAATAACCATTTATTATTGCCTCTAGGGCATATTTCCAACAGTCTCCCACTTGCACTAGGGTCAATAATCTAATTACATTGTGATGAATCGAACACCCATTGCGTCCTGGTGTTGATCATGTTTTGCTCTAGGGAGAGGTTTAGTCAACGGATCTGCTACATTCAGGTCCGTATGTACTTCACAAATATCTATGGCTCCATTTTGAACACTTTCATGAATGGAGTTGAAGCGACGCTTGATATGCCTGGTCTTCCTGTGAAATCTGGGCTCCTTCGCAAGGGCAATAGCTCCAGTATTGTCACAGAAGAGAGTCATCGGGCCCGACGCATTGGGAATCACCCCTAGGTCGGTAATGAACTCCTTCATCCAGACAGCTTCCTGTGCTGCCTCCGAGGCTGCCATGTACTCCGCTTCACATGTAGATCCCGCCACGACGCTTTCCTTGCAACTGCACCAGCTTACTGCTCCTCCATTCAAAATATACACGTATCCAGTTTGTGACTTCGAGTCATCCAGATCTGTGTCGAAGCTAGCGTCGACGTAACCCTTTACGACGAGCTCTTCGTCACCTCCATAAACGAGAAACATATCCTTAGTCCTCTTCAGGTACTTTAGGATATTCTTGACCGCTGTCCAGTGTTCCATGCCGGGATTACTTTGGTACCTTCCTACCAAACTCACGGCAAGGTTTACATCAGGTCTGGTACACAGCATGGCATACATAATAGACCCTATGGCCGAGGCATAGGGGATGACACTCATCTTTTCTCTATCTTCTGCCGTGGTCGGGCATTGAGCCGTGCTCAATTGCACACCTTGCAATAGAGGCAAGAACCCCTTCTTGGACTGATCCATATTGAACTTCTTCAATATCTTGTCAAGGTATGTACTCTGTGAAAGACCAATGAGGCGTCTTGATCTATCTCTATAGATCTTGATGCCTAATATATAAGCAGCTTCTCCAAGGTCCTTCATTGAAAAACACTTATTCAAATAGGCCTTTATACTTTCTAAGAATTCTATATCATTTCCCATCAATAGTATGTCATCCACATATAATATGAGAAACGCTACAGAGCTCCCACTCACTTTCTTGTAAACACAGGCTTCTCCATAAGTCTGTGTAAACCCAAACGCTTTGATCATCTCATCAAAGCGAATGTTCCAACTCCGAGATGCTTGCACCAGCCCATAGATTGAGCGCTGGAGCTTGCATACTTTGTCAGCATTCTTAGGATCGACAAAACCTTCCGGCTGCATCATATACAATTCTTCCTTAAGGAAGCCGTTAAGGAATGCCGTTTTGACGTCCATCTGCCATATCTCATAATCATAGTATGCGGCAATTGCTAACATGATTCTGACGGACTTCAGCTTCGCTACGGGTGAGAAAATCTCATCGTAGTCAACCCCTTGAACTTGTCGATAACCCTTAGCGACAAGTCGAGCCTTATAGATGGTCACATTACCATCCGCGTCTGTCTTCTTCTTAAAGATCCATTTATTTTCTATGGCTCGCCGATCATCGGGCAAGTCAGTCAAAGTCCATACTTCGTTTTCATACATGGATCCTATCTCGGATTTCATGGCTTCTAGCCATTTGTCGGAATCCCGGCCCGCCATCGCTTCTTCATAGTTCGAAGGTTCACCGTTGTCTAACAACATGATTTCCAGGACAGGGTTGCCGTACCACTCTGGTGCGGAACGTGTTCTTGTGGACCTACGAAGTTCAGCAGTAACTTGATCCGAAGCTTCATGATCATCATCATTAACTTCCTCCCCAGTCGGTGTAGGCACCACAGGAACATCTTCCCGCGCTGCGCTACTTTCCGGTTCGGAAGGGGTGACTATCACCTCATCAAGTTCCACTTTCCTCCCACTCAATTCTTTCGAGATAAACTCTTTCTCCACAAAGGACCCGTTCTTGGCAACAAAGATCTTGTCTTCGGATCTGAGGTAGAAGGTATACCCAATGGTTTCCTTAGGGTATCCTATGAAGACGCATTTCTCCGACTTGGGTTCGAGCTTTTCAGGTTGAAGTTTCTTGACATAAGCATCGCATCCCCAAACTTTTAGAAACGACAGCTTAGGTTTCTTCCCAAACCATAATTCATACGGTGTCGTTTCAACGGATTGCGATGGAGCCCTATTTAAAGTGAATGCGGCAGTCTCTAAAGCATGGCCCCAAAATGAGAGCGGTAAATCGGTAAGAGACATCATAGATCGCACCATATCCAATAGAGTGCGATTACGACGTTCGGACACACCGTTTCGCTGAGGTGTTCCAGGCGGCGTGAGTTGTGAAACGATTCCACATTTCCTTAAGTGCGCACCAAATTCGTGACTTAAATATTCTCCACCACGATCTGATCGTAAGAATTTTATGTTCCTGTCACGTTGATTCTCAACCTCACTCTGAAATTCCTTGAACTTTTCAAAGGTTTCAAACTTGTGTTTCATTAGGTAGACATACCCATATCTACTTAAATCATCAGTGAGAGTGAGAACATAACGATATCCTCCGCGAGCCTCAACACTCATTGGACCGCACACATCGGTATGTATGATTTCCAATAAGTTGGTTGCTCGCTCCATTGTTCCGGAGAACAGAGTCTTGGTCATTTTACCCATGAGGCATGGTTCGCACGTGTCAAATGATTCGTAATCAAGAGACTCCAAAAGTCCATCTGCATGGAGCTTCTTCATGCGCTTGACACCAATGTGACCAAGGCGGCAGTGCCACAAGTATGTGGGACTATCGTTATCAACTTTACATCTTTTGGTATTCACACTATGAATATGTGTAACATCACGTTCGAGATTCATCAAGAATAAACCATTGAACAGCGGGGCATGACCATAAAACATATCTCTCAAATAAATAGAACAACCATTATTCTCGGATTTAAATGAGTAGCCATCTCGAATTAAACGAGACCCAGATACAATGTTCATGCTCAAAGCTGGCACTAAATAACAATTATTGAGGTTTAAAACTAATCCCGTAGGTAGATGCAGAGGTAGCGTGCCGACGGCGATCACATCGACCTTGGAACCATTCCCGACGCGCATCGTCACCTCGTCCTTCGCCAGTCTTCGTTTATTCCGTAGTTCCTGTTTTGAGTTACAAATATGAGCAACCGCACCGGTATCAAATACCCAGGAGCTACTACGAGTACTGGTAAGGTACACATCAATTACATGTATATCACATATACCTTTGGTGTTGCCGGCCTTCTTGTCCGCTAAGTATTTGGGGGCAGTTCCGCTTCCAGTGACCACTTCCCTTGCAATAAAAGCACTCAGTCTCAGGCTTGGGTCCATTCTTTGACTTCTTCCCAGTAACTGGCTTACCGGGCGCGGCAACTCCCTTGCCGTCCTTCTTGAAGTTCTTCTTACCCTTGCCCTTCTTGAACTTAGTGGTTTTATTCACCATCAACACTTGATGTTCTTTTCTGATCTCCACCTCCGCTGATTTCAGCATTGACTATACCTCAGGAATGGTCTTTTCCATCCCCTGCATATTGAAGTTCATCACAAAGCTCTTATAGCTTGGTGGAAGCGACTGGAGGATTCTATCAATGACCGCGTCATCCGGGAGATTAACTCCCAGCTGAGACAAGCGGTTGTGCAACCCAGACATTCTGAGTATGTGCTCACTAACAGAACTATTCTCCTCCATCTTACAGCTGAAGAACTTGTTGGAGACTTCATATCTCTCGACCCGGGCATGAGCTTGGAAAACCATTTTCAGCTCCTCGAACATCTCATATGCTCCATGTTTCTCAAAACGCTTTTGGAGACCCGGTTCTAAGCTGTAAAGCATGCCGCACTGAACGAGGGAGTATTGCCAAGCGTTCATAACGTCTTGGTTCTCTGGGATTGGTGCTTCACCTAGCGGTGCTTCTAGGACATAATCTTTCTTGGCAGCTATGAGGATGATCCTCAGGTTCCGGACCCAGTCCGTATAGTTGCTGCCATCATCTTTCAGCTTGGTTTTCTCTAGGAACGCGTTGAAGTTGAGGACAACGTGGGCCATTTGATCTACAAGACATAGTGTAAAGATTTTAGACTAAGTTCATGATAATTAAGTTCATTTAATCAAATTACTCAATGAACTCCCACTCAGATAGACATCCCTCTAGTCATCTAAGTGAAACATGATCCGAGTTAACTAGGCCGTGTCCGATCATCACGTGAGACGGACTAGTCAAGATCGGTGAACATCTCCATGTTGATCATATCTTCTATACGACTCATGCTCGACCTTTCGGTCCTCCGTGTTCTGAGGCCATGTCTGTACATGCTAGGCTCATCAAGTCAACCTAAGTGTATTGCGTGTGTTCCGAGGCCATGTCTGTACATGCTAGGCTCGTCAACACCCGTTGTATGCGAACGTTAGAATCTATCACACCCGATCATCACGTGGTGGTTCGAAACAACGAACCTTCGCAACGGTGCACTGTTAGGGGGAACACTTTCTTGAAATTATTATAAGGGATCATCTTACTTACTACCGTCGTTCTAAGCAAATAAGATGCAAAACATGATAAACATCACATGCAATCAAATAGTGACATGATATGGCCAATATCATTTTGCTCCTTTGATCTCCATCTTCGGGGCACCATGATCATCTTCGTCACCGGCATGACACCATGATCTCCATCATCATGATCTCCATCATTGTGTCTTCATGAAGTTGTCACGCCAACGATTACTTCTACTTCTATGGCTAACGCGTTTAGCAATAAAGTAAAGTAATTTACATGGCGTTATTCAATGACACGCAGGTCATACAAAATAATAAAGACAACTCCTATGGCTCCTGCCGGTTGTCATACTCATCGACATGCAAGTCGTGATTCCTATTACAAGAATATGATCAATCTCATACATCACATATATCATTCATCACATCTTCTGGCCATATCACATCACATAGCACATGCTGCAAAAAACAAGTTAGACGTCCTCTAATTGTTGTTCCAAGTTTTTACGTGGCTTGTATAGGTTTCTAGCAAGAACATTTCTTACCTACGTAAAACCACAACGTGATTTGCCAATTTCTATTTACCCTTCATAAGGACCCTTTTCATCGAATCCGTTCCGACTAAAGTAGGAGAGACAGACACCCGCTAGCCACCTTATGCAACTAGTGCATGTCAGTCGGTGGAACCAGTCTCACATAAGCGTACGTGTAAGGTTGGTCCGGACCGCTTCATCCCACAATACCGCCGAAACAAGATAAGACTAGTAGCGGCAAGAAGAATTGGCAACATCTACGCCCACAACTGCTTTGTGTTCTACTCGTGCATAGTAACTACGCATAGGCCTGGCTCTGATACCACTGTTGGGGATCGTAGCAGAATTTTAAAATTTTCCTACGCTCACCAAGATCCATCTATGGAGTATACTAGCAACGAGGGGAAAGGAGTGCATCTACATACCCTTGTAGATCGCGAGCGGAAGCGTTCCAATGAACGTGGTTGATGGAGTCGTACTCGCCGTGATCCAAATCACCGATGACCGAGTGCCGAACGGACGGCACCTCTGCGTTCAACACACGTACGGTGCAGCGACGTCTCCTCCTTCTTGATCCCGCAAGGGGGAAGGAGAGGTTGATGTAGATCCAGCAGCACGACGGCGTGGTGGTGGATATAGCGGGATCTCGGCAGGGCTTCGCCGAGCTTCTGCGAGAGGGAGAGGTGTAGCAGGGGAGGAGGGAGGCACCCTAGGCTGTCGTATTGCTGCCCTCCCTCCCCCCTTTATATAGGCCCCCTGGGAGGGGGGGCGCCGTCCAAGACCCATCTATGGGGGGGGCGGCGGCCAAGGGGGGTAACTTACCCCCCATGTCAAGTGGGGCGCCCCCCCACCCTAGGGTTTCCAACCCTAGGCGCAGGGGGGAGGCCCATGGGGGGCGCCCCAGCCCACTAAGGGCTGGTTCCCTTCCCACTTCAGCCCATGGGGCCCTCCGGGACAGGTGGCCCCACCCGGTGGACCCCCGGGACCCTTCCGGTGGTCCCGGTACAATACCGATAACCCCCGAAACTTTCCCGGTGGCCGAAACTGGACTTCCTATATATAATTCTTCACCTACGGACCATTCCGGAACTCCTCGTGACGTCCGGGATCTCATCCAGGACTCCGAACAACTTTCGGGTTTCCGCATACTCATATCTCTACAACCCTAGCGTCACCGAACCTTAAGTGTGTAGACCCTACGGGTTCGGGAGACATGCAGACATGACCGAGACGCCTCTCCGGTCAATAACCAACAGCGGGATCTGGATACCCATGTTGGCTCCCACATGTTCCACGATGATCTCATTGGATGAACCACGATGTCGGGGATTCAATCAATCCCGTATACAATTCCCTTTGTCAATCGGTATGTTACTTGCCCGAGATTCGATCGTCGGTATCCCAATACCTTGTTCAATCTCGTTACCGGCAAGTCTCTTTACTCGTACTGCAATGCATGATCCCGTGACTAAATCCTTAGTCACATTGAGCTCATTATGATGATGCATTACCGAGTGGGCCCAGAGATACCTCTCCGTCATACGGAGTGACAAATCCCAGTCTCGATCCGTGCCAACCCAACAGACACTTTCGGAGATACCCGTAGTGTACCTTTATAGTCACCCAGTTACGTTGTGACGTTTGGCACACCCAAAGCACTCCTACGGTATCCGGGAGTTGCACGATCTCATGGTCTAAGGAAAAGATACTTGACATTGGAAAAGCTCTAGCAAACGAACTACACGATCTTTGAGCTATGCTTAGGATTGGGTCTTGTCCATCACATCATTCTCCTAATGATGTGATCCCGTTATCAACGACATCCAATGTCCATAGTCAGGAAACCATGACTATCTATTGATCAACGAGCTAGTCAACTAGAGGCTTACTAGGGACACGTTGTGGTCTATGTATTCACACATATATTACGATTTCCGGATACACAATTATAGCATGAACAATAAACAATTACCATGAACAAAGAAATATAATAATAACCATTTATTATTGCCTCTAGGGCATATTTCCAACAGTGACTACTGAGATGATTAGTGCTCTGCTCGCCCCTTATACTGTTGATGATGTTCGTAAGGCTCTTTTTGATATTGGCGATTTAAAGGCTCCGGGGCCAGATGGTCTTCATGCTATTTTTTATAAAAGATTTTGGCCCATGCTAGGGGATGATTTGGTGGATGAGGTCTTGAAAGCAGTGAATACTTGTACACTTCCACCGGGTTGGAATGATACTGCGATTGTGTTGATTCCCAAGGTCAACTCACCCGAGAAGGTAACCCAGTTTAGACCCATCAGTCTTTGCAATGTGGTATACAAAATTATCTCCAAAATGTTGTCGGCGCGTTTGAAGGTTTTACTACCTGATATTATCAGCCCAACCCAAAGTGCTTTTATGCCTGGTAGATTGATTACAGACAATGTTTTAGTGGCTTATGAGAGCTTTCATACTATTAAAAATAAGAGGGTGGGAAAAGAGGGTTTATGCGCTATCAAGCTTGATATGCACAAAGCTTACGATCGAGTCGAATGGCCTTTTTTGAAGGGAATTATGTTGAAACTCGGTTTCCAGGAGAGATGGGTAAATCTTATTATGAAATGTGTCTCTACTGTTGAGTATAGGGTACGGATTAATGATGAAGAAACTGAAAGTTTCAAGCCTACTAGGGGCTTAAGACAAGGTGATCCATTATCTCCCTACCTTTTCTTATTATGCACGGAGGGCCTTACTGCTCTCTTGGCGCATGCGGAGGAGATTGGGAATATTTCAGGAGTCAAGGTTTGTAGAGAGGCCCCTACTATCACAAATCTCCTTTTTGCGGATGACTCATTAATCCTCATGAAAGCTAATCAACAAAATGCGGAGACACTTAAATCAATTTTGGACTTATATTGTGCTGCGTCTGGACAAATGGTGAGCGTTGAAAAATCTAGAGCCCAAATACGAGTGGGGACATTAGAGAACAAATTTGCTCAATTTTAAATATCATGATCGAAGCTCTCAATGATAAGTATCTGGGCCTGCCTGCGCATGTGGGGTTAGATAAGACTGATTGTTTCCAATATCTGATTGATCGCATTGTTATGAGAATTAGCGGATGGAAAGAAAAACTCTTATCCACTGGAGGCAAGGAAGTTCTTCTCAAGTCTGTTGTTCAAGCTATCCCAACTTATGCTATGTCGGTCTTTAAAATTCCTAAAAAAATTTGTAAAGGAATAACTGACGAGATGTCGCATTTTTGGTGGGGTGATGACGACAACCAGAGAAGGATGCATTGGATGGCGTGGTGGAAAATGTGTGTCCCGAAAAGCCAAGGTGGAACGGGCTTTCGTGACATTCATTGTTTTAATTTGGCGATGTTGGCTAAACAAGCTTGGCGTCTCCTTGAGAACCCAGATTCCTTGTGTGCCACCATTTTGCGAGCTAAGTATTTTCCTGATGGAGATTTATTGAACGCAAAGTTAAAAAAGGGATCATCCTTCACATGGCAAAGTATTATGGCGGGGGTTAATACCTTAAAACATGGCTATATTTGGCGTGTTGGAAATGGTCAGAAAATTGACATCAGGGAAGATGTTTGGATCCCTAACTGTGCTAACAGGAAAGTCATCACTCCAAAGGGACAACATTTGTTATCAAAAGTGTCTGATCTCATTGACCCCTCTTCGAACAGGTGGGATGAGGATCTCATCAGACAGACCTTGTGGCCTGTTGATTTACAGCGGGTCCTTGCTATCCCTCTGCCTCAGTTTGATATGTTAGATTTTGTTGCCTGGAGTCATACAAAGAGTGGGATTTTTTCTGTTCGATCTGCATATTTTGTTGAGTGGGATTATCAACATGGAAGGAAACTTCGTCGTACTAATGGAATGGGTCGAACAAACTTTAATCCAATTTGGTGTAAGATTTGGAAGTTATCTTGTCCAGCGAAGGTGAAATTTTTTATTTGGCGGACGCTGCATGGTACTCTTCCATGTCGTGTTACGCTTGCTAATAGACACATGAAAGTTTCACCTTTATGCCCTTGTTGTGCTTCTGGTTTAGAAGACACAAAGCATATGTTGTTTCAGTGCCAGAAGGCAAAAGAGGTCTGGAGAAGGCTTGGATTAGACGAGATCATTGCTCAAGCTTGTGAAGTTGATCGTGCTGGAGAGGCGGTCCTCGAGTTTTTGTTGCTCATGCCTGACCAAGATTTATCTATTATGGGGTTCCAGAATACTCGGGAGATGATTGCCATTACGTCTTGGTATTTATGGTGGGAAAGACGTAAATTAGTGCACAAGGAGAGAATTCAAGATGCAAAACAGATTTCAATGGGGATACAAGCTCTTACGACTAATTATGTTGTTGCTTCCAGTCCAAGGGCTTCTATGAAAAGAGGGGGTTGGATTCGTCCCCCGGTGGGTTTTGTGAAACTTAATGTTGATGCTTCTTTTGATCATGATCTTCTTAAAGGTACGGCGGGGGCTGTCCTGAGGAACGACAAAGGGAAGTTTATTGCAGGGGGTACTTGGAAAATTGATCATTGCATCGATGCTCTAACAGCGGAAGTTTGGGCTCTCAGATTCGGTCTTTCACTAGCGCAACGTGCGGGTTGCAATCGCCTAGTTATTAATTCTGATAATTTGGAGGTTATTGAAACGATGAATAACGGCGGACGGTCAGCAGGAGCGGCGGTGGCAATCTTTGATGATTGCTATTTTTTGACGTGTGATTTTCCTACCTCTAGGTTTGAACATTGTAATAGGGAAGCCAATAAGGTTGCGCACGAGCTTGCTAGGTTGGCTAAATTTTCTTCTACCATTGATTGGTTTGAGGAGCCTATGTTTGAGATTGTACCTTTCCTCACAAACGATGTATCTGTTATTTCCGTTGAATAAATTCCATTTGTTTTTCAAAAAAAAAAAACTCTGTATGTACCGCTACTGCTGCTTTCTACGGCTGTTGCTGCTGCAACTACTACAAACTAGTAATATCTCCAAAGTACTCACCCAGAAATATAGTGGTCCGGCCTGTGTGATATTAAATAATACAAATAAAATACTAGGAACATACTTCAGTTAGTTCGTTAAGCTGACTGATCGGCATATCATCTTCACTCCTAGCCTAGAGTTTAAAACTTTATGTATTAAGTACAAGTACCATACAAAGACATGCTTGGTACAACATGTGCAACATACGTGTCCTCCTCTAGCTTGGTCAAGGACGGGGTATAGGCGAAGAAAGTTGAAGAGGTAGGTTTAGGGTTTTGGTATTGCGTGGGTGGCTAACATCCAGCCTCACGTCTCTTTATATAGATGATTATAATACAATTACATACGTATACAAATACGTGTACATGTACAATATGCTAGACCCTATTTTACATGCTCCCTCAATCTGAACTACATAAAAAATTCAGATTGGTTCTAAAGCGGTCTAGCATCTGTCGAGTAGCGGGTTTAGTAAATACATCCGCTAGTTGATCATCAGTAGAGATAAACCTGACTTCCAGTTTACCAACAGCTACTTGTTCCATCACGAAATGGAAATCAATCTCAATGTGTTTGGTCTGAGCATGAAACACTGGATTCGCCGTCAGGTAAGTTGCCCCTAAGTTATCACACCGCAATATGGGTGTGCGCTGCCGTGTGACTCCAAGTTCTGTGAGAACTGTGTCTATCCAAATGGCTTCAGCCGCGCCATTGGCCAATGCCTTATACTCTGCCTCGATGCTAGACCTCGAGACCGTAGGCTGCTTCTTGGAACTCCAAGATATAAGATTGGGTCCAACAAATATAGCGAAGCCACCAGTAGAACACCTGTCATCAACATAGCTTGCCCAATCTGTATCGGTGAATATACTGACTCCAGTAAATCTGGACTTACGAATCCGTAGTCCCGTGTCTAGCGTACCTTTGACATACCTCAGAATACGCTTAACTGCTTCCCAATGAATCTCTGTAGGCTGAGACAGGAACTAGCACACTTTGTTCACGGCAAAGGAGATATCTGGACGAGTGAGTGTCAGATACTAAAGTGCTCCAACTACACTGCGATACCTGAAAGAGTCGTCGGTACTCAGCAATGCACCACTGTGACGCGAAAGGCTCTCGGATGTAGCAAGTGGAGTGGAAGTGGACTTCCAGTTCTCCATGTTGACGCGATGAAGGAGATCAAGTGCATACTTCTTCTGCGTCAATGTCATGCCCCCTGAAAGGACGCTTCCAAACCAAGGAAGTACTCCAACCGGCCCAAGTCTTTGATTGGAAAACTCGCAGACAAAGACTCAACAAGGCAATCCACCACAGTAGGTATAGAACCAGCAATCACAATATCATCAACATACACCAACATGTATATCTGAATAACACCATGTGAAAAGATGAACATGGACGCATCTACCTTGGAGGGAACAAAAGCAAGCTGTGAGAGCCGCTGACTCAACCGAGCATACCAGGCACACGGCGACTGTTTGAGCCCGTAGATGGACCTCTGGAGTTTGCAGACATGAGATGGATAACGAGCATCCTCAAAACCAGGGTGCTGCTGCATGTAGACATCTTCGGCCAGAAAACCATGGAGAAAGGCATTACTCACATCAATCTGTCGAAGACTCCACCCGCGGGAGACAGCGAGAGAGAAGACCAGACGAACCGTGGCAGGCTTCACCATGGGGTTGAAAGTATCTCCATAGTCGATCCCTTGCTGTTGAGTAAAACAACGAGCAACAAGGCGAGCTTTGTGCTTGTCAACAGAGCCATCCGGATGATGCTTAGTCTTAAAGATCCATTTGCAGCTCACAACATTAACACCAGGAGGCCGAGGCACCAACACCCATGTGTTCGTGTGACAAAGGGCAGCAAATTCCGCTGACATGGCGGCACGCCAAGCCGGTTCACCAAGAGCATCACGATGAGAAGTGGGTGCGGCAAAGAATGCACGTCGACGAGTGTCGTACCGCACCGTGCCATCCGTGTATGTCTTGGCCTTACGCGTATGATCGCGGTGACGAGTGACCATAGTGTACCCGGGAATTGCATCGTCGGTAGATGGTGGCGGCGACGACGGGAACCCGACCACGCGGCTGAACCATTTTCAGCAACAGGCGACACGGGCCGGGGAGACGCGTCGGGCTGGGCCGAACCAGACGACGAGGGGAAGCCAGGCGGGGACGGCAGCCCAGGGGATAAGGCTAGCGACCCGGCGACGTCCGACGCAGGCGAGGCGGGTTGGGCCGACCCGGGCGAGACGGGAGATGCAGCGGATGACCCAGTCGGGCCCGCGGGCGAGGCCGACGGGCCCGCAGCCGCGCCAGCGGGCAAGGCCGATGAGGCAGCCGCGGGCAAGGTGATAGTGCCGACACTGTTGGAGAGCGAAAGGGCGGCGGACGACATCGCGGCGGCGCGGAGGAGGGCAACGCGCGACGGCGGAGAAGAAACTCGCGGCGGCGGCGGCGCGGAAGGGCGACACGCGGCGGATGGATCGGGCGGCGCGTAGTGTGAGCGCAGCGGCCCTGTGGCTAGCTAGCAAGCAGTTGGATGGATCCTGCGTATGTGCGTAGCTAGCTAGCAAGCAGCGGCGGCGACGCGAGGGACGTGCTGTTGGGGAACGTAGCAATAATTCAAAATTTTCTACGCATCACCAAGATCAATCTATGGAGTCATCTAGCAACGAGAGAGAGGAGTGCATCTACATACCCTTGTAGATCGCGAGCGGAAGCGTTCAAGAGAACGGGGTTGATGGAGTCGTACTCGTCGTGATCCAAATCACCGATGATCCTAGCGCCGAACGGACGGCACCTCCGCGTTCAACACACGTACGGAGCAGCGACGTCTCCTCCTTCTTGATCCAGCAAGGGGGGAGGAGAGGTTGATGGAGATCCAGCAGCACGACGGCGTGGTGGTGGAAGTAGCGGGATCCCGGTAGGGCTTCGCCAAGCGCAGGCGGGGAGGAAGAGGTGTCACGGGAGGGAGAGGGAGGCGCCAGGGCTTGTATGTTGCTGCCCTCCCCCCCACTATTTATAGGGGTCCTAGGGGGGCGCCGGCCACCCTGGAGATCCCATCTGAGGGGGGGGCGGCGGCCAAGGGGGTGGCTTGCCCCCCAAGGCAAGTGGGGCGCCCCCCACCCCTAGGGTTCCCAACCCTACGCGCAGGGGGAGGCCCAAGGGGGGCGCCCCAGCCCACTAAGGGCTGGTTCCCTTCCCACTTCAGCCCATGGGGCCCTCCGGGATAGGTGGCCCCACCCGGTGGAACCCCGGGACCCTTCCGGTGGTCCCGGTACAATACCGATAACCCCCGAAACTTTCCCGATGGCCGAAACTGGACTTCCTATATATAATTCTTCACCTCCGGACCATTCCGGAACTCCTCGTGACGTCCGGGATCTCATCCGGGACTCCGAACAACTTTCGGGTTACCGCATACTAATATCTCTATAACCCTAGCGTCACCGAACCTTAAGTGTGTAGACCCTACGGGTTCGGGAGACATGCAGACATGACCGAGACGACTCTCCAGTCAATAAGCAACAGCGGGATCTGGATACCCATGTTGGCTCCCACATGCTCCTCGATGATCTCATCGGATGAACCACGATGTTGAGGATTCAATCAATCCCGTATACAATTCCCTTTGTCTATCGGTATGTTACTTGCCCGAGATTCGATCGTCGGTATCCCGATACCTTGTTCAATCTCGTTACCGGCAAGTCTCTTTACTCGTTCCGTAACACATCATCCCGTGATCTACTCCTTGGTCACATTGTGCACATTATGATGATGTCCTACCGAGTGGGCCCAGAGATACCTCTCCGTTTACACGGAGTGACAAATCCCAGTCTCGATTCGTGCCAACCCAACAGACACTTTTGGAGATACCTGTAGTGCACCTTTATAGCCACCCAGTTACGTTGTGACGTTTGGTACACCCAAAGCATTCCTGCGGTATCCGGGAGTTGCACAATCTCATGGTCTAAGGAAATGACACTTGACATTAGAAAAGCTCTTAGCAAACGAACTACACGATCTTGTGCTAGGCTTAGGATTGGGTCTTGTCCATCACATCATTCTCCTAATGTTGTCATCCCGTTATCAACGACATCCAATGTCCATGGTCAGGAAACCTCTAACCATCTATTGATCAACGAGCTAGTCAACTAGAGGCTTACTAGGGACATGGTGTTGTCTATGTATCCACACATGTATCTGAGTTTCCTATCAATACAATTCTAGCATGGATAATAAACGATTATCATGAACAAGGAAATATAATAATACCCAATTTATTATTGCCTCTAGGGCATATTTCCAACAGTCTCCCACTTGCACTAGAGTCAATAATCTAGTTCACATCACCATGTGATTAACACTCACAGGTCACATCACCATGTGACCAACATCCAAAGAGTTTACTAGAGTCAACAATCTAGTTCACATCACTATGTGGTTAACACTAAATGAGTTCTGGTTTGATCCTGTTATGCTTGTCAGAGAGGTTATTAGTCAACGGGTCTGAACCTTTCAGATCCGTGTGTGCTTTACGAATATCTATGTCATCTTGTGGATGCTACCACGCGCTATTTGGAGCCATTTCAAATAACTGCTCTACTATACGAATCCGGTTTACTACTCAGAGTCATCCAGATTAGTGTCAAAGTTCGCATCGACGTAACCCTTTACGACGAACTCCTTTTCACCTCCATAATCGAGAAAATTCTTTAGTCCACTAGATACTAAGGATAAGTTCGACCGCTGTCATGTGATCCATTCCCGGATCACTATTGTACCCCTTGACCAACTCATGGCAAGGCACACTTCATGTGCGGTACACAGCATAGCATACTGTAGAGCCTACGTCTAAAGCATAGGGGACGACCTTCGTCCTTTCTCTCTCTTCTGCTGTGGTCAGGTCTTGAGTCTTACTCAATACTCACACCTTGTAACACAGCCAAGAACTCCTTCTTTGCTGATCTATTTTGAACTCTTTCAAAATCATGTCAAGGTGTGCGTTCTATGAAAGTATCATCGGGCGTCTTGATCTATCTCTATAGATCTTGATGCCCAATATGTAAGCAGCTTTATCTAGGTCTTCCTTTGAAAAACTCCTTTCAAACAACCCTTTATGCTTTCCAGAAATTTTACATCATTTCGGATCAACAATATGTCATTCACATATACTTATCAGAAATGTTGTAGCGCTCCCACTCACTTTATTGTAAATACAAGTTTCTAACAAACTTTGTATAAACCCAAAAACTTTGATCACTCCATCAAAGCGTATATTCTGACTCCGAGATGCTTGCTCTAGTCCATGGAAGGATCGCTGGAGCTAGCATACCTTTTAGCATCCTTAGGACAAAACCTTTCTGATTGTATCACATACAACCTTTCCTTACGAAAACTGGTAAGGAAACTTGTTTTGACATCCATCTGCCAGATTTCATAAATGCAGCTAATGCTAACATGATTCCGACGGACTTAAGCATCGCTACGGATGAGAAAAACTCATCGTAGTCAACTCCTTGAACTTGTGAAAATACTCTTTGCCACAAGTCGAGCTTCATAGACGGTAACCTTACCGTCCACGTCCGTCTTCTTCTTAAAGATCCATTTATCTCAATGGCTTGCCGATCATCGGGCAAGTTCACCAAAGTCCATGCTTTGTTCTGATACATGGATCCTATCTCGGATTTCATGGCTTCTAACCATTTGTCAGAATATGGGCCCACCATCGCTTTTCCATAGCTCGTAGGTTCATTGTTGTCTAGCAACATGACTTCCAAGATAGGATCACGCATTACTCTGAAGTAGTACGCATCCTCGTCGTCCTACGAGGTTTGGTAGTGACTTGATCTGAAGTTTCATGATCACTATCATAAGCTTCCACTTCAATTGGTGTAGGTGCCACAGGAACAACTTCCTGTGCCCTGCTACACACTAGTTGAAGTGACGGTTCAATAACCTTATCAAGTCTCCACCATCCTCCCACTCAATTCTTTCGAGAGAAACTTTTCCTCGAGAAAGGACTCATTTCTAGAAGCAATTACTTTTGCTTCCAGATCTGAAACAGGAGGTATACCCAACTGTTCTGGGTATTCTATGAAGATGCATTTATCCGCTTGGGGTTCGAGCTTATCAGCCTGCAACTTTTCACATAAGCATCGCAGCCCCAAACTTTTAAGAAACGACAACTTAGGTTTCTCTAAACGGTGTCGTCTCAACGGAATTGCGTGGTGCCCTATTTAAAGTGAATGCGGTTCTCTCTAATGCCTAACCCATAAACGATAGTGGTAAAGAGACATCATGGTATGCACCATATCCAATAGGGTGCAGTTATAATGTTCGGACACACCATCACACTGTGGTGTTCCAGGCGGTATTAATTGTGAAACACTTTCCACAATGTCTTAATTGTGTGCCAAACTCGTAACTCAGATATCTCTATGATCATATCATAGACATTTTATCCTCTTGTCACGACGATCTTCAACTTCACTCTGAAATTACTTGAACCTTTCAATAATTCAGACTTGTGTTTCATCAAGTAAATATTCTCAGCATCTACTCAAATCATCTGTGAAGTAAGAACATATCGATATCCACTGCGTGCCTCAGCACTCATTGGACTGCACACATCAAATGTATTACTTCCAACAAGTTGCTCTCTTGTTCCATCTTACTGAAAACGAGGCCTTTCAGTCATCTTGCCCATGTGGTATGATTTGCATGTCTCAAGTGATTCAAAATCAAGTGAGTCCAAACGATCCATCTGCATGGAGTTTCTTCATGCATATATACCAATAGACAGGGTTCGCACGTCTCAATCTTTTCAAAACGAGTGAGTCCAAAGATCCATCTACATGGAGCTTCTTCATGCGTTTTATACCAATATGACTCAAATGGCAGTGCCACAAGTATGTGGTACTATCATTACTATTTTATATCTTTTGGCACGAACATGTGCATCACTGCGATCGAGATTCATTTTAGGTGCAAGACCATTGAAGGTATTATTCAAATAAACAGAGTAACCATTATTCTCCTTAAATGAATAACCGTATTGCGATAAACATAATCAAATCATGTTTATGCTCAACGCAAACACCAAATAACAATTATTTAGGTTTAACACCAATCTCGATGGTAGAGGGAGCATGCGATGCTTGATCACATCAACCTTGGAAACACTTCCAACACATATCGTCATCTCACCTTTAGCTAGTCTCCGTTTATTCCGCAGCTTTTATTTCGAGTTACTAACACTTAGCAACCGAACTGGTATCTAATACCCTGGTGCTGCTAGGAGTACTAGTAAAGTACACATTCATATAATGTATATCCAATATACTTCTGTCGACCTTGCCTGCCTTCTCATCTACCAAGTATCTAGGGTAGTCCTGCTTCAGTGACCGTTTCCCTCATTACAGAAGCACTTAGTCTCGGGTTTGGGTTCAACCTTGGGATTCTTCACTAGAGCAGCAAATGATTTGTTGTTTCATGAAGTATCCCTTTTGCCCTTGCCCTTCTTGAAACTAGTGGTTTTACTAACCATCAACAATTGATGCTCCTTCTTGATTTCTACTTTTGCGGTGTCAAACATCGCAAGTTTCTCAAGGATCATCATATCTATCCCTGATATGTTATAGTTCATCACGAAGCTCTAATAGCTTGGTGGCAGTGACTATGGAGAACCATCACTATCTCATCTGGAAGATTAACTCCCACTCGATTCAAGCGATTGTGGTACTCAGACAATCTGAGCACATGCTCGACGATTGAGCTTTTCTCCCTTAGTTTGCAGGCTTAAGAAACTTGTCAGAGGTCTCATGCCTCTTGACGTGGGCACTAGTCTGAAATCCCAATTTCAGTCTTCGGAACATCTCATATGTTCTGCGACGTTTCTTAAACATCTTTGGTACCACAATTCTAAACCGTTAGCATTACGCACTGAACTATCACGTAGTCATCAAAACGTTTATGTCAGATGTTTCGCAACATCTACAAACGACGCTGAGGTTCAGCACACCGAGCGGTGCATTAAGGACATAAGCCTTCTGTGCAGCAATGAGGACAATCCTCAGTTTACGGACCCAGTCCGCATAATTGCTACTATCAACTTTCAACTAAAATTTCTCTAGGAACATATCTTAAACAGTAGAACTAAAGCGTAAGCTATGACATAATTTGCAAAGACCTTTTGACTATGTTAATGATAATGAAGTTCATCTGATTATTTAATGAACTCCCACTCAGATAGACATCCCTCTAGTCATCTAAGTGATACATGATCCGAGTCAAACTAGACCGTGTCCGATCATCACGTGAGACGGACTAGTCATCATCGGTGAACATCTCCATGTTGATCGCATCTACTATACGACTCATGTTCGACCTTTCGATCTCTTGTGTTCCGAGGCCATGTCTGTACATGCTAGGCTCGTCAAGTCAACCTAAGTGTTTCGCATGTGTTCCGAGGCCATGTCTGTACATGCTAGGCTCGTCAGCACTCGTTGTATTCGAACGTTAGAATCTATCACACCCGATCATCACGTGGTGCTTCGAAACAAGGAACCTTCGCAACGGTGCACAGTTAGGGGGAACACGTCTCTTGAAATTTTAGTGAGGGATCATCTTATTTATGCTACCGTCGTTCTAAGCAAATAAGATGTAAACATGACAAACATCACATGCAAATCATAAGGTGACGTGATATGGCCAATATCATCTTGCGCCTTTGATCTCCATCTTTGAGGCGCGGCATGATCACCTTCGTCACCGGCATGACACCATGATCTCCATCATCATGTCTTCATGAAGTTGTCTCGCCAACTATTACTTCTACTACTATGGCTAACGGTTAGCAATAAAGTAAAGTAATTACATGGCGTTTTCTTTGACACGCAGGTCATACAATAAATTAAGACAACTCCTATGGCTCCTGCCGGTTGTCATACTCATCGACATGCAAGTCGTGATTCCTATTACAAGAACATGATCAATCTCATACATCACATATATCATTCATCACATCCTTTTGGCCATATCACATCACATAGCATACCCTGCAAAAACAAGTTAGACGTCCTCTAATTGTTGTTGCATGTTTTACGTGGCTGCTATGGGTTTCTAGCAAGAACGTTTCTTACCTACGCAAAGGCCAGAACATGATATGCCAATTTCTATTTACCCTTCATAAGGACCCTTTTCATCGAATCCGATCCGACTAAAGTGGGAGAGACAGACACCCGCTAGCCACCTTATGCAACTAGTGCATGTCAGTCGGTGGAACCTGTCTCACGTAAGAGTACGTGTAAGGTCGGTCCGGGCCGCTTCATCCCACGATGCCGCCGAATCAAGATAAGACTAGTAACGGCAAGTAAATTGACAAAATCGACGCCCACAACTACTTTGTGTTCTACTCGTGCATAGAAACTACGCATAGACCTAGCTCATGATGCCACTGTTGGGGAACGTAGCAATAATTCAAAATTTTCTACGCATCACCAAGATCAATCTATGGAGTCATCTAGCAACGAGAGAGAGGAGTGCATCTACATACCCTTGTAGATCGCGAGCGGAAGCGTTCAAGAGAACGGGGTTGATGGAGTCGTACTCGTCGTGATCCAAATCACCGATGATCCTAGCGCCGAACGGACGGCACCTCCGCGTTCAACACACGTACGGAGCAGCAACGTCTCCTCCTTCTTGATCCAGCAAGGGGGGAGGAGAGGTTGATGGAGATCCAGCAGCACGACGGCGTGGTGGTGGAAGTAGCGGGATCCCGGTAGGGCTTCGCCAAGCGCAGGCGGGGAGGAAGAGGTGTCACGGGAGGGAGAGGGAGGCGCCAGGGCTTGTATGTTGCTGCCCTCCCCCCCCCACTATTTATAGGGGTCCTAGGGGGGCGCCGGCCACCCTGGAGATCCCATCTGAGGGGGGGCGGCGGCCAAGGGGGTGGCTTGCCCCCCAAGGCAAGTGGGGCGCCCCCCACCCCTAGGGTTCCCAACCCTACGCGCAGGGGGAGGCCCAAGGGGGGCGCCCCAGCCCACTAAGGGCTGGTTCCCTTCCCACTTCAGCCCATGGGGCCCTCCGGGATAGGTGGCCCCACCCGGTGGAACCCCGGGACCCTTCCGGTGGTCCCGGTACAATACCGATAACCCCCGAAACTTTCCCGATGGCCAAAACTGGACTTCCTATATATAATTCTTCACCTCCGGACCATTCCGGAACTCCTCGTGACGTCCGGGATCTCATCCGGGACTCCGAACAACTTTCGGGTTACCGCATACTAATATCTCTATAACCCTAGCGTCACCGAACCTTAAGTGTGTAGACCCTACGGGTTCGGGAGACATGCAGACATGACCGAGACGACTCTCCAGTCAATAAGCAACAGCGGGATCTGGATACCCATGTTGGCTCCCACATGCTCCTCGATGATCTCATCGGATGAACCACGATGTCGAGGATTCAATCAATCCCGTATACAATTCCCTTTGTCTATCGGTATGTTACTTGCCCGAGATTCGATCGTCGGTATCCCGATACCTTGTTCAATCTCGTTACCGGCAAGTCTCTTTACTCGTTCCGTAACACATCATCCCGTGATCAACTCCTTGGTCACATTGTGCACATTATGATGATGTCCTACCGAGTGGGCCCAGAGATACCTCTCCGTTTACACGGAATGACAAATCCCAGTCTCGATTCGTGCCAACCCAACAGACACTTTTGGAGATACCTGTAGTGCACCTTTATAGCCACCCAGTTACGTTGTGACGTTTGGTACACCCAAAGCATTCCTACGGTATCCGGGAGTTGCACAATCTCATGGTCTAAGGAAATGACACTTGACATTAGAAAAGCTCTTAGCAAACGAACTACACGATCTTGTGCTAGGCTTAGGATTGGGTCTTGTCCATCACATCATTCTCCTAATGTTGTCATCCCGTTATCAACGACATCCAATGTCCATGGTCAGGAAACCTCTAACCATCTATTGATCAACGAGCTAGTCAACTAGAGGCTTACTAGGGACATGGTGTTGTCTATGTATCCACACATGTATCTGAGTTTCCTATCAATACAATTCTAGCATGGATAATAAACGATTATCATGAACAAGGAAATATAATAATACCCAATTTATTATTGCCTCTAGGGCATATTTCCAACAGTCTCCCACTTGCACTAGAGTCAATAATCTAGTTCACATCACCATGTGATTAACACTCACAGGTCACATCACCATGTGACCAACATCCAAAGAGTTTACTAGAGTCAACAATCTAGTTCACATCACTATGTGGTTAACACTAAATGAGTTCTGGTTTGATCCTGTTATGCTTGTCAGAGAGGTTATTAGTCAACGGGTCTGAACCTTTCAGATCCGTGTGTGCTTTACGAATATCTATGTCATCTTGTGGATGCTACCACGCGCTATTTGGAGCCATTTCAAATAACTGCTCTACTATACGAATCCGGTTTACTACTCAGAGTCATCCAGATTAGTGTCAAAGTTCGCATCGACGTAACCCTTTACGACGAACTCCTTTTCACCTCCATAATCGAGAAAATTCTTTAGTCCACTAGATACTAAGGATAAGTTCGACCGCTGTCATGTGATCCATTCCCGGATCACTATTGTACCCCTTGACCAACTCATGGCAAGGCACACTTCATGTGCGGTACACAGCATAGCATACTGTAGAGCCTACGTCTAAAGCATAGGGGACGACCTTCGTCCTTTCTCTCTCTTCTGCTGTGGTCAGGTCTTGAGTCTTACTCAATACTCACACCTTGTAACACAGCCAAGAACTCCTTCTTTGCTGATCTATTTTGAACTCTTTCAAAATCATGTCAAGGTGTGCGTTCTATGAAAGTATCATCGGGCGTCTTGATCTATCTCTATAGATCTTGATGCCCAATATGTAAGCAGCTTTATCTAGGTCTTCCTTTGAAAAACTCCTTTCAAACAACCCTTTATGCTTTCCAGAAATTTTACATCATTTCGGATCAACAATATGTCATTCACATATACTTATCAGAAATGTTGTAGCGCTCCCACTCACTTTATTGTAAATACAAGTTTCTAACAAACTTTGTATAAACCCAAAAACTTTGATCACTCCATCAAAGCGTATATTCTGACTCCGAGATGCTTGCTCTAGTCCATGGAAGGATCGCTGGAGCTAGCATACCTTTTAGCATCCTTAGGACAAAACCTTTCTGATTGTATCACATACAACCTTTCCTTACGAAAACTGGTAAGGAAACTTGTTTTGACATCCATCTGCCAGATTTCATAAATGCAGCTAATGCTAACATGATTCCGACGGACTTAAGCATCGCTACGGATGAGAAAAACTCATCGTAGTCAACTCCTTGAACTTGTGAAAATACTCTTTGCCACAAGTCGAGCTTCATAGACGGTAACCTTACCGTCCACGTCCGTCTTCTTCTTAAAGATCCATTTATCTCAATGGCTTGCCGATCATCGGGCAAGTTCACCAAAGTCCATGCTTTGTTCTGATACATGGATCCTATCTCGGATTTCATGGCTTCTAACCATTTGTCAGAATATGGGCCCACCATCGCTTTTCCATAGCTCGTAGGTTCATTGTTGTCTAGCAACATGACTTCCAAGATAGGATCACGCATTACTCTGAAGTAGTACGCATCCTCGTCGTCCTACGAGGTTTGGTAGTGACTTGATCTGAAGTTTCATGATCACTATCATAAGCTTCCACTTCAATTGGTGTAGGTGCCACAGGAACAACTTCCTGTGCCCTGCTACACACTAGTTGAAGTGACGGTTCAATAACCTTATCAAGTCTCCACCATCCTCCCACTCAATTCTTTCGAGAGAAACTTTTCCTCGAGAAAGGACTCATTTCTAGAAGCAATTACTTTTGCTTCCAGATCTGAAACAGGAGGTATACCCAACTGTTCTGGGTATTCTATGAAGATGCATTTATCCGCTTGGGGTTCGAGCTTATCAGCCTGCAACTTTTCACATAAGCATCGCAGCCCCAAACTTTTAAGAAACGACAACTTAGGTTTCTCTAAACGGTGTCGTCTCAACGGAATTGCGTGGTGCCCTATTTAAAGTGAATGCGGTTCTCTCTAATGCCTAACCCATAAACGATAGTGGTAAAGAGACATCATGGTATGCACCATATCCAATAGGGTGCAGTTATAATGTTCGGACACACCATCACACTGTGGTGTTCCAGGCGGTATTAATTGTGAAACACTTTCCACAATGTCTTAATTGTGTGCCAAACTCGTAACTCAGATATCTCTATGATCATATCATAGACATTTTATCCTCTTGTCACGACGATCTTCAACTTCACTCTGAAATTACTTGAACCTTTCAATAATTCAGACTTGTGTTTCATCAAGTAAATATTCTCAGCATCTACTCAAATCATCTGTGAAGTAAGAACATATCGATATCCACTGCGTGCCTCAGCACTCATTGGACTGCACACATCAAATGTATTACTTCCAACAAGTTGCTCTCTTGTTCCATCTTACTGAAAACGAGGCCTTTCAGTCATCTTGCCCATGTGGTATGATTTGCATGTCTCAAGTGATTCAAAATCAAGTGAGTCCAAACGATCCATCTGCATGGAGTTTCTTCATGCATATATACCAATAGACAGGGTTCGCACGTCTCAATCTTTTCAAAACGAGTGAGTCCAAAGATCCATCTACATGGAGCTTCTTCATGCGTTTTATACCAATATGACTCAAATGGCAGTGCCACAAGTATGTGGTACTATCATTACTATTTTATATCTTTTGGCACGAACATGTGCATCACTGCGATCGAGATTCATTTTAGGTGCAAGACCATTGAAGGTATTATTCAAATAAACAGAGTAACCATTATTCTCCTTAAATGAATAACCGTATTGCGATAAACATAATCAAATCATGTTTATGCTCAACGCAAACACCAAATAACAATTATTTAGGTTTAACACCAATCTCGATGGTAGAGGGAGCATGCGATGCTTGATCACATCAACCTTGGAAACACTTCCAACACATATCGTCATCTCACCTTTAGCTAGTCTCCGTTTATTCCGCAGCTTTTATTTCGAGTTACTAACACTTAGCAACCGAACTGGTATCTAATACCCTGGTGCTGCTAGGAGTACTAGTAAAGTACACATTCATATAATGTATATCCAATATACTTCTGTCGACCTTGCCTGCCTTCTCATCTACCAAGTATCTAGGGTAGTCCTGCTTCAGTGACCGTTTCCCTCATTACAGAAGCACTTAGTCTCGGGTTTGGGTTCAACCTTGGGATTCTTCACTAGAGCAGCAAATGATTTGTTGTTTCATGAAGTATCCCTTTTGCCCTTGCCCTTCTTGAAACTAGTGGTTTTACTAACCATCAACAATTGATGCTCCTTCTTGATTTCTACTTTTGCGGTGTCAAACATCGCAAGTTTCTCAAGGATCATCATATATATCCCTGATATGTTATAGTTCATCACGAAGCTCTAATAGCTTGGTGGCAGTGACTATGGAGAACCATCACTATCTCATCTGGAAGATTAACTCCCACTCGATTCAAGCGATTGTGGTACTCAGACAATCTGAGCACATGCTCAACGATTGAGCTTTTCTCCCTTAGTTTGCAGGCTTAAGAAACTTGTCAGAGGTCTCATGCCTCTTGACGTGGGCACTAGTCTGAAATCCCAATTTCAGTCTTCGGAACATCTCATATGTTCTGCGACGTTTCTTAAACATCTTTGGTGCCACAATTCTAAACCGTTAGCATTACGCACTGAACTATCACGTAGTCATCAAAACGTTTATGTCAGATGTTTCGCAACATCTACAAACGACGCTGAGGTTCAGCACACCGAGCGGTGCATTAAGGACATAAGCCTTCTGTGCAGCAATGAGGACAATCCTCAGTTTACGGACCCAGTCCGCATAATTGCTACTATCAACTTTCAACTAAAATTTCTCTAGGAACATATCTTAAACAGTAGAACTAAAGCGTAAGCTATGACATAATTTGCAAAGACCTTTTGACTATGTTCATGATAATGAAGTTCATCTGATTATTTAATGAACTCCCACTCAGATAGACATCCCTCTAGTCATCTAAGTGATACATGATCCGAGTCAAACTAGACCGTGTCCGATCATCACGTGAGATGGACTAGTCATCATCGGTGAACATCTCCATGTTGATCGCATCTACTATACGACTCATGTTCGACCTTTCGATCTCTTGTGTTCCGAGGCCATGTCTGTACATGCTAGGCTCGTCAAGTCAACCTAAGTGTTTCGCATGTGTTCCGAGGCCATGTCTGTACATGCTAGGCTCGTCAGCACTCGTTGTATTCGAACGTTAGAATCTATCACACCCGATCATCACGTGGTGCTTCGAAACAAGGAACCTTCGCAATGGTGCACAGTTAGGGGGAACACGTCTCTTGAAATTTTAGTGAGGGATCATCTTATTTATGCTACCGTCGTTCTAAGCAAATAAGATGTAAACATGACAAACATCACATGCAAATCATAAGGTGACGTGATATGGCCAATATCATCTTGCGCCTTTGATCTCCATCTTTGAGGCGTGGCATGATCACCTTCGTCACCGGCATGACACCATGATCTCCATCATCATGTCTTCATGAAGTTGTCTCGCCAACTATTACTTCTACTACTATGGCTAACGGTTAGCACTAAAGTAAAGTAATTACATGGCGTTTTCTTTGACACGCAGGTCATACAATAAATTAAGACAACTCCTATGGCTCCTGCCGGTTGTCATACTCATCGACATGCAAGTCGTGATTCCTATTACAAGAACATGATCAATCTCATAGATCACATATATCATTCATCACATCCTTTTGGCCATATCACATCACATAGCATACCCTGCAAAAACAAGTTAGACGTCCTCTAATTGTTGTTGCATGTTTTACGTGGCTGCTATGGGTTTCTAGCAAGAACGTTTCTTACCTACGCAAAGGCCACAACATGATATGCCAATTTCTATTTACCCTTCATAAGGACCCTTTTCATCGAATCCGATCCGACTAAAGTGGGAGAGACAGACACCCGCTAGCCACCTTATGCAACTAGTGCATGTCAGTCGGTGGAACCTGTCTCACGTAAGAGTACGTGTAAGGTCGGTCCGGGCCGCTTCATCCCACGATGCCGCCGAATCAAGATAAGACTAGTAACGGCAAGTAAATTGACAAAATCGACGCCCACAACTACTTTGTGTTCTACTCGTGCACAGAAACTACGCATAGACCTAGCTCATGATGCCACTGTTGGGGAACGTAGCAATAATTCAAAATTTTCTATGCATCACCAAGATCAATCTATGGAGTCATCTAGCAACGAGAGAGAGGAGTGCATCTACATACCCTTGTAGATCGCGAGCGGAAGCGTTCAAGAGAACGGGGTTGATGGAGTCGTACTCGTCGTGATCCAAATCACCGATGATCCTAGCGCCGAACGGACGGCACCTCCGCGTTCAACACACGTACGGAGCAGCGACGTCTCCTCCTTCTTGATCCAGCAAGGGGGGAGGAGAGGTTGATGGAGATCCAGCAGCACGACGGCGTGGTGGTGGAAGTAGCGGGATCCCGGTAGGGCTTCGCCAAGCGCAAGCGGGGAGGAAGAGGTGTCACGGGAGGGAGAGGGAGGCGCCAGGGCTTGTATGTTGCTGCCCTCCCTCCCCCCCCCACTATTTATAGGGGTCCTGGGGGTCCGCCGGCCACCCTGGAGATCCCATCTGAGGGGGGGGCGGCGGCCAAGGGGGTGTCTTGCCCCCCAAGGCAAGTGGGGCGCCCCCCACCCCTAGGGTTCCCAACCCTAGGCGCAGGGGGAGGCCCAAGGGGGGGCGCCCCAGCCCAATAAGGGCTGGTTCCCTTCCCACTTCATCCCATGGGGCCCTCCAGGATAGGTGGCCCCACCCGGTGGACCCCCGGGACCCTTCCGGTGGTCCCGGTACAATACTGATAACCCCCGAAACTTTCCCGGTGGCGGAAACTGGGCTTCCTATATATAATTCTTCACCTCCGGACCATTCCGGAACTCCTCGTGACGTCCGGGATCTCATCCGGGACTCCGAACCACTTTCGGGTTACCGCATACTAATATCTCTATAACCCTAGCGTCACCGAATCTTAAGTGTGTAGACCCTACGGGTTCGGGAGACATGCAGATATGACCGAGACGACTCTCCGGTCAATAACCAACAGCGGGATCTGGATACCCATGTTGGCTCCCACATGCTCCTCGATGATCTCATCGGATGAACCACGATGTCGAGGATTCAATCAATTCCGTATACAATTCCCTTTGTCTATCGGTATGTTACTTGCCCGAGATTCGATCGTCGGTATCCCGATACCTTGTTCAATCTCGTTACCGGCAAGTCTCTTTACTCGTTCCGTAACACATCATCCCGTGATCTACTCCTTGGTCACATTGTGCACATTATGATGATGTCCTACCGAGTGGGCCCAGAGATACCTCTCCGTTTACATGGAGTGACAAATCCCAGTCTCGATTCGTGCCAACCCAACAGACACTTTCGGAGATACCTGTAGTGCACCTTTATAGCCACCCAGTTACATTGTGACGTTTGGTACACCCAAAGCATTCCTACGGTATCCGGGAGTTGCACAATCTCATGGTCTAAGGAAATGACACTTGACATTAGAAAAGCTCTTAGCAAACGAACTACACGATCTTGTGCTAGGCTTAGGATTGGGTCTTGTCCATCACATCATTCTCCTAATGATGTGATCCCGTTATCAACGACATCCAATGTCCATGTTCAGGAAACCGTAACCATCTATTGATCAACGAGCTAGTCAACTAGTGTCTTAGTAGGGACATGGTGTTGTCTATGTATCCACACATGTATCTAAGTTTCCTATCAATACAATTCTAGCCTGGATAATAAACGATTATCATGAACAAGGAAATATAATAATAATCAATTTATTATTGCCTCTAGGGCATATTTCCAACACGTGCGGCGGCGGCCCGACCTATCTGATACCAAGTTGAAGAGGTAGATTTAGGCTTTTGCGTGGGTGGCTAACATCCAGCCTCACGTCTCTTTATATAGATGATCATAATACAATTACATACGTATACAAATACGTGTACATGTACAATATGCTAGACCCTATTTTACAAAGAGCAGGTGAGGCATCATCGCCATACTAGGTGGACGTGAGCTACTGGGATCGTCGACTCGGGATGGAGGTGTAGAGGAGGCGAGGTATTGTTGACCAGCAAGATCATGGTGGAGGGGAAGCAGCCAAGCAGGTGAGGTACTGTCGACCAACGGTATCAGGGTCAAGGCGATGCGCTAGCTCTATCGGCTCGTAGTGTGGAGGGGAGGTGTTAACGCATGCATCGATAAATTGTTGGTGCACACGAGGCAGCATTGCTTTGAGATCTACCGTCGTTGGGCCCAGGGTGGAGGCAAGATGGAATGCAGTACACCATGGTGCTAGGTACCACACTGGCTAGAGCGGGAGGAGAGAGGGCTGTAGGCTGATTTTGGCGCAAAGAGTTAGGGTTTGTGTGCTGAGAGAGCTATAGTGTGATGAACGTGACTATGACTAATCCAATTAGACATGGATACCAATCTTCCCATATGCGTTAGATGCGGTTATTGCGATGCATCCTCTCTCGAGCATTCATTTTTGTCCCAAATGTCCTGACAAAAGTAGTACCTAACTAAGGCCACCATGAAGATACGTGAGATGCTTAACATGCTTCTTGATGCCGCTCATTCCGAGGAAGTAAAGAAACACAAAATTTTGTCCCTGCATGGGCATACCCAGAGGGTGCTCTAGCTAAGAGGATCAAGCTTGTGTGGCACATGAATGTAGAAGAAGAGAAACATGTCTATATACGAAAGTGCTATTCTGAGCCCGAGCTCAGATGCACTCGTTATCATAGCCGTCTAGGTTTCTCGGGATTCGCACTGATGCATGTATATCGCTGGGTATTCCGGCAGGTATTCCATTGCTTTTTCCACCAAGGGACCCACCATGATGCGGTGTCGTAGCCAGCAGCCGTCACGCGCCCGATAGCGGCTCAGATGGAAACTCCACTTATTGGGCCATGGCTCAGATGGTAGGTGGGAAACGGCCGGACTCCGTCAGTGCCAATTATACATCTGCCTCCTTCCACTAGAAGATTCCACAGCCTCCCATCTGTTTCCATATCATCTCCATTCTTGAGTTCAACAGTCCAAACGAAGAACATGGCAAGCTCATCTTCGTCCTCCCAGGCCGGCGGGGTGCTCCCTTTGATTCCTTGTCCAGAATGCCGTTGCAAGGTGGTGACCTTCATTTCCCGGGCGGGAGAACGGTTCTACAAATGTGTTAGAAAAGATGTAAGTACATTCTCTTTGCGGGAGAACGGTTCTACAAAATTTTTGGTATCCCATGTGGTCACCGTAATATCCGTGGTCGTGACGGGCACATCAACCCAGAAGCCATCAAGTTTATAAAGATTACTTTGGGGATGGACAAAAAAGGAGTTCACAGCCTGGGTGCAGCTGAAGATTTCCTTAAGAGGGATATTTATGAATCATCAAGCAAGCTCGAGAAGGACTGCTTCCAAATTGCCTTCGTGATTTTTGTCATGGGTCACGTCCTTGCGCCCAGCACCAAGCATGATTATGGCAGTATTGATTTCTGGGGAGCGTTGGCGGACACTGAGAACATAGACCAATTCAATTGGTGCGAGTACGTGATCTAGTGCATGCTTGCTGGGGTTAGGAGGCTGAAGAATGATATTCGGTCCGGCAACATGGCAACCAACCTTGTGGGTTGCCACCTCTTCCTGCAGGTCATTATGAAATATGTATTCTGAAATCCAGCAACGTACTAACCATTTTTAATTTCCGTCAATCCTAACAATGTTTCCCACTCACTGATTTTCTTGCTTGACAACCTTGATCTCTTCATGATGAATAAGCCGCACTCGGTGCTCCCTAGGGTAGGTGTGTTTGATCAAGACTCATTCCACAAAATGATAATCCAGGCCGGTGATGTTGGGAAGTCTACCTCATCTTACGTGAGTGGTCCGGTATGAGCCACCAGCACTTATTTGCACTTTCTTCTAAACATTTTCCAATGGTTTTAATCCCGTATGTTTGCCTCTGTAGTTACGCCACTACTCCCTTGTGTGCTATGCTCGGTCCAAGCTTGGCGAGACGGAGAAGTCAGACTCTAGGCACACCGCAAAGTCCCCACCGCAGCCAGCTACGTCCTGTGCCGGTAGCTCGGCTAAGTCATCTCGTAGAGATCTGCCCAGCCCACCTCACGCACCTCATATGATTCACGAGTTGACGCCGACCACAATACGCATGTTAGGCCCTTCTGATTTCTTGAATTATCTAAACAGGCAGTACCCTCATCTGGTACATTATCATTTATGGATCGTTTCAGTAAATATTATTTTCAATCGTCATATATACTTACTTTTTGATGTACTCACATGAGGATCGCCCTCTCCCAACAGGCAAGTGATGAGATGACAGCCTTAATGAAGGAGCTAAATGCTTGTTGCCTATCACACATTACAACTGCGCGGGGGCAAATTCAGCTTGAGATGATGAGGTTCGCTGACAAGTTGTATGCTGCAAGGAGTCGCGTGTGCAGTTGCTGTACAACACGTGCACATGTGGTCTCCCCCCCAGAGCTACCTCTGCTACCAAAGGTATCCCCACAAATGACAACTTCTCTTTTCATGTTGGTTCTACCCTGTTTTATTATTACATGGCTCAACATGTATTATGTATCGTTAGGGTTTATTTACTTTCTTCTCACTTGCACTCATGCAGATGACGGTGTTACTACTCCAGCAACAACTCCTTTTGCAGGCCGCCGTCTGCAGTTATCGTCGTGCGAAGGTTTGTTCTACATTTCCCCGTTGAAACAGTCAGTTAGCACTGTGTTTTAATAACATTGACATCCATTTTTCATAAATACAGCAATGACTTCCACTAGCAAGCGGGCGAAAACTGTGTGTACCCATCAGTCCATCTCTGAACCGAGGATGGAGTCTGCACTCCGGCACGTATTGCGAAGTCTTACCTTCTTTTCAAAGCAGAACCTAAATGGGATTAGTGAACTATATATCGACCTCCCGAACGATGCTGCCAGTACCATATTCGGACAAAGGAGCAATGATCTCCCCGGACGCAAGTATGTGTCTCGTCCCGGTTTCCAGACAGATCCCTGGTGTAGGGGAGTTGTCCCGTACCCTCCACAACCTGGCGTAGCCCAACTAATTCAACAACACTTGATGAATGCTGATGAAAACGAGCTAGCAACGTAAGTGCACGCGAAATTCATGCATTCTCATATGTCATGCTGATATTTTGTTTTTCTTGTTTCAATTCTTCTTGGTAATGACAGCATCGTCTCACTTCTATGTTAGGAACTTTATTGTTCACGAGGAGCCAAGATTTATCCGGATCACTGGTTCTGTCATACGCGATCAGCTCGCTGGCAACAACATAATTGGACATTAATTGATGTCAATTATTTTTCGCCGTTTTGCTCAGCTCAATTGTGATGCCGAGACCGAGAACCCATACCTAAGATGGAGACACCCAATTGAGCTTGAATTCTCAGTAAGTTTATGTCTTCATCCCCAATGACACTTTCCGCTGTTGCTCCAAATGTTGGTCTACATTTAACAATTTTTTTATCTCCTGTTATTTTTTTCTGTGTTACCATGTGCTGCCATGTGCAAGCAGACCCTGGTGTTGTCGGATTCTGACTTCTTGCACACAGTGTCGATACAGAAGCAGCTTTCTGCGGATGCTCTGAAATATGATTTGACATCCGCCCAAATGGTAAAGTTTCAAGCTCGAACTATTTGTCATGTTGGTATCCAAAACACATGCTGAAAGTAGATCTTCATACTTCTTTTCGTTGCTAGTTCATCACTACTGTACCACGGCCGGAAGGCTGGATGGCCGTCATATGGGCCATGCAGCTCAGAGTAATAAACCTCCTTGATCCGCTGTACAAACGAAACACAGTAGCTCCTTCGCATTTAGATCAAGATGAAGCAGCTGCGTGGAAGCTCCACAATGCATTATTTGCATGCCTACACGAATTCTATGCTGGGTGGCCATCAGTGCAGGAAAATTGGAGAATCAAGCATGAACCTACAACAGATGTCACATTTTCACCGTAAGTCATAACGAGCCATGCATAACATCTTCAGCGCAGCTGTATACCAATCATTATTTTTCTTATGGAGCCTGCATCCTTTTTGTTTTCAGCGCTGAGACCGGTGTTTGCGCCATACATATTGTTCGACAGTTCGATGGCAACAAGTTGAAGTTACCACTTACTAAGGTGAGTTCGACAGCTAATCATACACTATTTCTGTATGTTTGCGTGGACACATCGGTAATCTATTTGTTTCCGAGCCTATCACGATATCCTATGTTGACACGCCGATGCACATTTGTCCACAGCCCAACATTTCGAAAACCAAGAATGACGCCTTGCACGAGTGCTTGAAGCTGCAGGGCAACTTCTTCGATCTCGCGCACAAGGCTCTGTGGAAGGCTTTAGCGGGATCCGATTCCGAATTTGATGGCTAGGACCGGGGCGAGAGCTGCATTTCACTTTTGAGAGTCTAAACAAACTATCGTAGTTTCATCACTGGGTTATCTTAGATTTCTTTTGGGTTGTAAGGTATATGCGTCAGGTTCTAATCCATCACCCTACCCTGCTTCATCATGTAATATGTAGAATGATGCTCATCATTTGTTCGCACCAAATAGCCTATCAGTTGGGATAGCCACGGCATGTTATATAAATCCTTAATGCCTACATTTGCTTGGCACGACTTATCTATATCCTGAATGCCTACTTATGTTCAACATTCTTCGTTGCTACTAATATGTCCACAATTTTGAATTGTTGGTATTAACCATTCCCTAGATTTTTTGATATGTGAATTCTGCCTTTTAACCTACTGCATTATTCAGAAGATAACAAATTCATGCATCATGACATCCATTGACATGTCTCATATTTTTAACACGGCAACCAACCTGTTTTTAATGTTAATCTGTTGCCTTTTTCATTCAAAAACGATGTACGTTACTGCATGCAACCACACAGCAGCCCCAAAATCATTAATTCCAGGGTACTAAAACATCTACATAACCAGTCTTAAGTTGCAGACAGGATGTAGGCATTTGTTGGTAGCATTCACCAAAGGCAAAAACAAGTTTTTTAAAACAACATCACATTCCATCTACGAAATAAGTCTTGTGCACACATAATGATTCAATCCAACCACACAGACCCAAAATAAGATGGCCTGCACAACCAGCCACACAGGTTCCATCACAAATTCCTGTACTACAGGACGCAAAATACACACCTTCACCCTTATCCTGCAGCGACTGCCGGCATAGCAGGGCAGATTGCACCCCCGCACCACTAGGAGGGATGGGAGCTAAAACAATGACCACTACTATGCTTGATTTCCAAACCTAGTTCATTCGGGAAGTACGCATTTTATAAAACCTTAGCGCATAATGTACACTAGTAGATAAAGACGCTAGTCTGGCTAGCTCAGAACAAGACATCCTGGATCATGAAGCTTGGGAGTTCACCTTTGTTGCCCTTCATCGAAATCACCTCATACGCAAACTGTTTCTTCAGGTAAGCCAGCTCGTACTGCAAAACAATTTATGAGCAAGTTACTCACTCCATCAAAAAAAATTCATTTCTTCGACAACAGGATCTAGAGTGTTCCAAATCGTACCTCACCAAGTTGTCTTTGGAGATACAGTCCATTGTATGACCTCCAATAGTGACCAAGGTATATCCAGCTGTCCTCGCTACAAATGATCACAGGTTTGCATGTAATGTTATTTGATATTTTTCTTGCAGGCCTTAGATGATTTTTGCGATGGTAAATACTTACATATTACACGGCTCATTCATGTTGTAGCCATATATGATGCTCCAGCCGAGCTCTGGTATATCTCAGTCTGAGAAGTGATTACGGAGGACTGTCCGAAGTGTTTTTAGTACCAGTGTCGCGTTATCCTCATGTTTGATGCTCATCTCATCATCATGAATGCTTGTCTCTGCTGGATCCAGAACAACAAGAGTTTTCTCCTCAACTTCCACAACATAAAAGGAGAATCCGTCCATCAATGGTACAGGAAGGAACAACTGCACATTCGCAAAAATGTGAAGCAATCATCAGACTGGTATGTAATTGTTTTTCCATCTGATAGTGTCACACGAAATATATTCCATCTATAATCTTCTTACCTTCTTTGTCCATTGTAATTTGTATCCAAGAACATCCTCATCCATCATACTTGCTAGGAGGCCATAATCCAGGGCATCGTAGTTATCCATCAGGTGTTCCTGTTTTTTTCACAAGTTTTAACCGATGTTAGGAATTGACGCCATGTACTAGGGCATCATGAAAAGAGATAGTTTCTATACTACATCATATGGAGGAAGTTGACCGTACCACAAAACGGATGTCAAATAGATGCCTCCACCTTATCTTCCACTTGCCGTACATTCGTGCATCTTTGCTAGTCAGCCTACGTGAGAACGCTGTCCAGCCTATTGTTGTCATTTCTCCATCAGGGCCAAACTCATGTATGAAATCATCCCCATTGAGCAGGACGAAGGTCATGAATACGTGTTTGAACCATTTCCTGCAAACATTTTTACACAATAGGGGCACAACTATTAATTCATTTCAAAGAAATCACAAACAATTGAATACTTTGTCATCTTAGCAATTCCCACCTGTCCCGATCACTCCTCATACTATGAACCATCTTTTCGTAGAATTGCAATAAATTTTCAGCATTTGGAATATCATGTCGTAGGCCGGCTCTGCTAGGGAACAAACTACCCATCTCACCCTTTACCTCAGGCCTTGCTACCCAAATTGGCAACCTCAGATTCCTTGACATTCTTTCCGACACAGGCCCTGCACAGCCAACATTCAGTGAGTACCCACTAAGTTATTAAATTCAAAATTTTATTTCTTTACATCCTAATATATTATAACACATGTATTCACCTGTTCCTCTCTGACAACTATGAGCTGCACCTTGCGTCTGAAACAGGGGATCCGCATCCGGCTGGACTAGTATGTTCTCAGAGGCTGCTGCGTCGAAACAAAAAATCTTAGTTAAATCCTCATTTCATAAAAGTTGCGCGCTTCATTCTATCACAATTCAACTATGTTGATTTACCCAACCATGGAGACCCGAAATCATATGTACCTGTTATTCTGCTCCCCCCCCCCCCCCAGTCCTGATACTACTACCTTTGAGCTCCCTCCAACTTCCATAACTGCCATCATTTTTTGTTATGTTTTTTCAAGAAAATTTCACTAGTCAACATGAATTATTAGCCGTACAACCATAACTCATTTCCATTTATATTTGTCATAACTAACCTGTCCTCCCAGGGAAAGAGCACCCATCATGCACCTCGTGCCGATGAAGCCTCCCAATGGTTACTCCAACATCATCTCCACGAGATTCCGTAGTAACTCCAGCCATTTCAGGACGTGATCTACTTGCTGTAGTCAAACAAACTTTGGGTGTTAGTACACTATGTACATCGAACACAACACATGTAGGTGAAAGTAATTGGGCTGCACCTATACTCACAAGCTCCGATATCCGAAGAAACATCCTCTCCTCCTACAGCTGATGCATCAAGATGTCCCTCAAGCTACCTGACAGTCGTACGTGCTGATGAAACCCCGTCTCCTCCTCTGTCTTGAAGCCCTATTAATTTTCGATTATCAGCCCCCCTCATATATCTGTCTCATTGTAACCGAATTAAATGAAAACATTTTCACAGAATTCATAGCGGCCATACTCGTGCGTGCAGGTACTCCGTTATCCTCATCACTAGCAATATTCCCATCATCACTGCTCGTGTTATCGGATTCTGAGCTCTCAGAAGGACATATCGTCTCAATTACATTTGAGAACCTTACTCTTCTGCGCTTGCTTGTCACCTGCTTTTTATTCCTTTTCTTGATCCTCCTTTTTTAGTCCTCTTTGCATCATTTTGCCTTGCGGTGACCCTTCTACCTGCTACTCAAACAAGTCTATTCGTTAGAATGTTGTTCAGCTAGCCATTTTGCATGTTAACATTATTTTGAACACAGGTCTGTTCTTGCATGTACCTCTCATTGCCGAAGGCGTCACAAAGCCAGGCTCACAGTTGTAGAAATCATCCAACCTGGTTTGAACTCCTGCATGTCTCGAACCAATGAATATCTGTAGTTCTCAGTCATGTATGTAGCACATTGTTAATTACACCATACTACCTGTTGTTCGCTCTATCAATGTCGCCGCCCCACCACCAGTAGCATGCACTTGTGCTTCACCAGCAGACAACGCCGTTGCCTCCCTTACCTGCTCGTCTGTGGCTACACAAAACAGAGGTATGCATCAGTAAGTCCGTCGCCACACTGGATTTTTTTCGAACACGAATGCTATGTCCTTACTGCCTATACTCACCGTTATGGTTGTAAAGTGCCTGGTACATATGAGCAAGCCCATTATCCCGGTGTACCTGCTCAACTGTCACCCGTTCCTCCTCTAGCTGGCAGAGTTTTGCAAGTTCTGCATCTTTCTGTTGCTGCTCAATGGATTCCTTCTGTTGTTCCTCCTCCCTTAGCCTTCTGTCAATCTCGACCAGCTCTTCGTGCTCGGGATCGGACCAAATTTCATGCACAAGATCTTCGCTGCTATCACTGTCTATTACATACGCGATCCTTTGCGACGCTCTCACCGTTATGTCCCTGATCAAAGCATTGGACACCTCTTCCTTCACATCTGCATTAAGGTAGATAGTTTGCTCTTAGTCAATCATTAATAATCCTACTCCAGTGTATTTCAGAAAATTCATTTACTTGACGAAAATTATTAGCTACTCACACTCTTCATGCAGCTCATTCTGAAGCTGGGTCGCGCACTCCTCGTAAATGTCCATTGATAGGTTTTCTTCTTCGTGTGCCCCATGATCCTCTCGTTTCATAGGTGCACTCGTTGAATTGCCATGCCATCTTCCCCCACCTACAGCACAGATTTGCATCGTGCTGATCTCACGCAGTATCCCAGCAATTTCATCTGCATTGCATGACAGATAATTGATATGGGTTATGATTCTAATTCTCAATACTATAATCAGGGACAGACCTTCTGTCACATGCCTGTATTCTGATCGACAGCAGAGAGCCCGACGATGCCACCCGGCGCAGGTGCTTAATGTCACCAAGCCACAATATCAATATATTAGTTGGCAACATTATTTTTTCCTAATGCAGAAACCAGTCTAACAAGGAAGCGTACCATCAGCATCTCGGACACGGATCCCCTGTTGTGGCTCGTTCCGGAGGTTATCTGTGTGGTGCATACATTTTGTAAGCACATCAAAACATGAAGAACAACACAATGGCAAACCAGGCTTTTGAGTTCTTCACCTTGTCTCCTTAGGTTACGGACAGCGTTTCTGGAACGCCGTTCAGCACGTGCACGCTCATTCTCATCACTGTCTGATGATTCCATGTCCGATTCTTCAACAGCAACCTTCTTCCCCTTTTTCTTGGCACTAAGTCGGGGAGAACGACGCACCCCTGCCACCCCGCTAGTTTGTACTGACATAGCCACCGGGAGCAGAACAACGGGTCCTGTAGTAATTTCGTTATCTGAATGTTCAACCAATTGTAGCACATCATTAACTTCTGAAAACCATGGAATACACAAATGAGAATGAAACAGACTTACTGGTAGGTGGGTCGCCGGTTTCATTTCTTATGTCCTCGGCCATGGAAGCAGTGCCAATAGTTGTATTGTTATTGTCAGCAACTTGACCCACCTCTTCTACATCATCCTGCAGAATTTTATTCAGTTTTCAATTTTTTCCCCATATCGCAACATTGCTAATTATGTACTTAGTGGCACAAATTCAACTCACCAGTGAAATGCTGCCTGCCATCAGAGGATGCCATGTCAATTCCATGTTCCTTATGTACCCTTCTAGTCTAGTCTGTACAAATTAATCAAAAAATAGGGCATAGTTAGATATCAATTAGTTTACTCAGATGCACTTGTTTTTTGCTTGTCTGTCAGTGTTACTTACTTTGTAAGCAATAGGGTTAGCTTTCAGAACCTTAATCAACATGGCTACTTGATCTTGTGTGTAGGCTGCAATCCTAGGCGCCATGTTTGAACACAAATTGTGGCTCCCAAAGTCCAACCAATCCAGGGCAAAGTACTGGACAGAAAGGTAGTTCAAAAGGCATCAAGCTTTCTCTGAACATAAAAACAAAAAGGGGACAGGAGAATGATTGGATCAGAAAGTTAATTTCAAAAGCACTCACGTCCAAATAAAGTGGGCATCCACCCAAGATGCAATGGTCCATGCCTGATCCTATGTCTCCATGCAGCCGCCTTGCACCCCTCCTAGTATTCTCAAAAAAGTACGCCCCCCAGTTGTACGACCCTATCTGTGTTGGATCTTGAACCACCAGCAAGATCTCCTCAGGAATGGCTTGAACTGACTGCCTGGGAGCCATGTATGTTGCGCAAACCACGATGGTCATAGCAACCACGAAAGCAACTGTGTCCTCTCTGTTCATGCAGCAGGGGTTGATTCTGCTAATCACCCCTCGGCACTCCTGCACACTAACAGCTCCTGTTCCTTCAAGCCGCAAGAATTTCCTGATGGTGGCCATAAGTTCAGACCTGTGCTGCGGCGCTCCAAACTCCACTAGCCTACCTCTACCACTCACACCAAATATCCTAACTGCGTCCCTCACAGTAATTCTTCTGATTTCACCATCAAAGAAAACGGAAGTCATCGTCCTCGGGTTCACTCTAGCTAGCAGAGAGGCATAGAACTTGCGATCTACCGGACCGGCGTACCGATTTGTGAGTAGACCGGCGATTCCAGTGGGAACAGCTATGGTGTAGAACACTGGGCCAATATTTGCGAGCGGTGGGGTGGCGAACATGCTCGCGTATGTTGCGCGCCTCCGAAGCTCCACCACGGGCGCACCATTGCCGGCCACCACCACGGCCAAGCTCCCCCACTTCTTGTTCCTTTTTCTCCGGCTAGATCCGCCGCCGTCATCCACGTCATCCACTGATCTACGTCGTTTCCGGCTACCCGGAGTGTCATCGGTCGTCATCCACCTCCTGCAATCAAAGACACCACGCCGTACAGAAGACCACAAGTCACAACTGAGCTCCCCAAGCAAGAAACATGGTGAAATAAGTGAGAGAGGGCGGAGCAGATTAGAGGCGCCGTCGTCTGCGCTCGCTACTCACCTCTGAGCCGCTTTCTCACGGTGGCCGGCCACCAGATCTACGGTCGTTTCCTAGCCACACCTCACTCTTCTCCTTCCTGTTGAGTAGCGGGGAAGTGGGGAGGGGATTGCAATGAGCAGCACCTCAACAGTGCACCGCAGTGTGGTAAAAAAGCCTGCCCGGGTTCCACCAGCCCACCTGACCTCTGACACCAATTTACAGAGAAGGTAAATAAATTAACGTTTTGTATGTCACAAGCTATGGAGTGGGATATAGATATTTCTTTTTCATCTTGCTTAGGGGGAAGTTTCCCGCGCACCACCACCACCCCCAATAATTTTTGTTTTCCTAAGTGTCCGACGAAGCAATCGATTTTATGTTTTCACTGTTTACATTTTTCATTACTTACTAGCTGAGATTGCGCTTCAAATCAATTCCATACATCTATTTTGGGACCACCACGACATCTCGACCAGTAGCTACATCTGCTCGGTGGGCCGCTTGCCACAAATGACAAACACAGAGGATGTTTACCGTGGACCGCTCCCCCCCATCTTTCTCCTGCTACTGCTTCCAACACCAGAAAGCGCGACATCCGGGCGCCGCATGCACAGCAATAGAAAAAGGTCCCCACGTATGCATGCAGAGTACTCTTCCCAGTCATGCATGCAGCATGCAGCTATCTGTGCTGAATATTAAAATGGTCGTCACACGCTCACCCTGCAATTGTCTAGGACCCCGACACTAATCACGGGTGTCGATAATTAAAATATACTTAGACAGAAGTCATCATACGGATGGTCTTTCAATATTTGCATTACCATCACACACAACTACCATACATACGTAACACGATACCACTCATTCTTATACAAAATATACCATAAGCAACTAGGGATGGCTATGCAGATTTAGCTAAACGGCACTAAAGGCAACTCTACGCTACTCCATTAATAGTTATACTGGCGTATGCTAGCCAAACCGTCGGCGCTTAGCTGGCGCACTATCCACTTCTTCCTCATCGTCGTCGTCCGTCTTGTCGTCTCCCCCATCCAACGCTGGCGCCTGAGACTGATCGCCATCGGCAACTCCTACGGGGTCCGGGACGCCAATCCAATTGACAGCAGTAGGGTTGTGCTCGCCTGAACCCTCGTTGCCACCGGCTTCAGGTTCGAGCGCGTCCTCCTCCCTGAATACGGCTATAGCATGTGCACCACCACTATCCGCTTCCGATCCCAGCTCTATGGGTCTGACTCCCTGTTTTTAAACACCAGGGCATGCTGTTCTTACATTGCTTCCACCAAGATCCACAGAACAAGATCAAACCAGTAAGTAGTAGACAGCCAAGGTACTGCATACCTAAAAGAAACCATCCGACAGATCCGACTATAGAGTCAAGAACTGGTTCACACTAGCGGCCGAAGCAAGACTGTCGATGGAGTCCTGCAAAACCAACGATGCCGCACGGAAAGATTAGTTTTTCGAACAACATAAACATGATCCGTCAGCCAGAAATACGGCTAGAAAAGTTTACTAACCTCATCCGAGCCGCTCAAAGCTTTGAAGATTGTGAATCTTGTTAGAACAGAGCCATCAGCTGAGCTAACTGAAGCAGACATGGCGCACCAAGCTCGGCAATGCGCCCCCCTCCCAAGCTCTTCCCTACTGAACGACTGCCCCGAGGTAGCAGCGCAGCCAGCTATCAAGCACTAGGGGTGGGCATAAAAACCGATAAACCGAACACCGGACCGAAGCCGAAACCGAAAAAACCGAAAGTTCGGTTTTTGGTGTTTCTACAGAAAAAATCGGTTTTTCACTCTGCTAACCGAACTTGATTCCTTCGGTTCGGTAGTATCAGGGTTGGAAACCGAACATACGCGAGGGCACGTGAACCTACAGCGAAAGGAGCTGCTACCGCGCTACTTTTTTTAGAATCTGCTCCCGCGCTAGGCAGCCTCGAGAGGTGCGAGCGCTCGCGACAAAAGAAAATCATGGGCTAAACCGAGGACCTACAAGCAAGGCCCAAGCTGACTAGCTATTGTGGGCTTCTTTTTCAGTTGTGAGGCAGTAGTATACTTGCACGCACGTACTTACCAAAGCAGCGTCGGCGCTCCCGTCTTGTAGTTTAGTCCCACCTCGGCCAGGAGCAAACAAGGACGTGGTTAGCTAGGCTATATAAGAGTGCTGGTGAAGAGGAACCAAGGAACGCAGCTGAATCTTTTCCACGTTCAGCAAATACGGTATAAGCTGATTACCGAAGATTTTATAAAAATACTGAATGGTAGAAACCGAATTTTCGGTTTATATCAAATGCCCAGGCCTCTCAAGCACCATCATTTATACTTGCAGCCCAGGCGAGAGCCCAGGATCCCATTTTGGACGGACATAACAATCTCACAAGACCTACTAAATTATACATACTGACGTTTCGCCCGGCTTAATTTTTCTTCACGTTTTAACCAGCTCATGCATCACGCGGTGCATCGCTTGCCTGAACGCCCTGAATTTTTCCTCCCCCCAGTTTGGAGGAAAAATAAGATAAATCATCCACTCTGCTATGTGCAACATTTCATGGTTCATAATAAAAGACTTTAAAACATAATTCGTTCAATAAAAACAGCAGATGATTCTGCTGGCACTGCATTCAAACCATACAGAGCATACGACAGACAACATTGGATTACTTCCAGCATTTTTCAAAAGTTCAAAAACTACATGTCCTTGCAATCTACAAAGGATAATACATTTTACATGCATCCTCCTAGTTCTACAGCCATTGCTTTATGACAATTGTTTCGTCGATGGCCTTCGACACCACAGTTCTTGCATCTAGCCGCCTTCCGAGGCTGCTTTGGGATATCACCACGGTCTGGACAAGTTGTTCGCTTGTGACCTTGCCTTCGACAAATTGTGCAAAATCTGGTACGTTTGCTCATCCCTTCATATGGAGCCTTCTCCCTACTTGTTGTCGGTCGTCCCATCTATTTTCTTTTTGCTGGTGCCAGAAGCCCATCCAAACGGTTGCTTGTCCTCGACATAGAGTCATTGTCCGCAAGATCTGCATTGATCTCCGCTGCGTTAGTAGGTTGTCCACCAACTATTGCATTATGGTTAGTCTGATCAACTGCAAGGCCCTTGTCTGCAATCTTGTCCTCTAGCCCAAGACCATCCCTAACTTCCGCAAACGGTAGCATTACTGTCAAATTAGATTTGAACAATTCCATCAGACGGTTGTATGCATCAACACTGGTGTCCCCTAATCTCACCAATTCCATCGCGTGCATGTACATTGTGAAGTGCCTATATGAAAATGGATTATTCTTCATGCTATCCTTTTGGTACTGCACTAGGTGAGCTGGAAGTTTATCTCTAGCATCTTTTGTCCATCGCTTCACGATATGTTTTGCCGGTATTTCTTTAACCCGAATAAATCTAACACCTGCAAACAACATAGCCAAGATTATGGACGAAAGCACAGCACAACAAATATTTGGAATTTCCTACAACATAGACCAAGTCAAATCTATCCTAATATGATCAGAGGCTGACCTTGAGCACATGACTGCACAGCAGGCCCATGTGTGCAAATTGTCCACACTCGCAGTCAAATTCATTGCCCCCATCTAGCATTGTAACCTTGTACGACACCTTGCACCATTTCTCTCTCTTCTCCGCTTCGCTGTGGATTGCAATATATGTCTGGTGTTTCTCCACCTCCTCCACTTGATAAGGTCCACATTCATAAAGTATATGCCTAAACTGTTCAAACATGGCTCTCGTATATATCTTGCTCGCATGTCTTTCCACAGCAAGGTTCGCTCTTAGCAACGGCCTTCCCTGCAGACAGAGCACACAAGCATACCCATATTTGAAATTATTAACATTGTTATCGGAAATCAAACTGTGAACGACAGCTGCAAAGACAAGAAGAGCTTACAATTCGCGTTCGTTTTTCTTCATAGTTCTCCTCCGATTCCCGGTCGAATTGCAACCTCATGTATTTGTGAACAAACATGTGCATAGGGCAACCAGGAGGGACATAATTTTTTAGCATATGGTTTGCACTCTCACTCCTTTGCGTGCTAGTCATTTTTGCACAAAAAACGCCCTTAAAATAAGGTTTTGCCCATTTCCTACGAATCTCAAATAGGTTTGTCATGTATTGGTGAGATCGCAGCTTGTACTTGTCCAGCAGCGTCTCCCAACCTTTTTCAAATTCATCTTCAGTCAACATGTGATTTATCACCTTATAAAATTCAGCCCTGAATTCACTTTTCTTTGTGTACAAGCTACCGAGTGACTCTTTCGCTTTCTTCAGGACATGCCACTTGCACCACCGGTGGGTCGTGTTTGGCATAACGTTCTTGATTGCAAGCTCCATAGCCCGGTTCTGATCTGCAAATTAGGACGCACAACTCAATCAGCACAGATAAACATAATCTGTCAGCATGGTCACAGCTAAAGAGCTATCAGGTAAGTGCAATCATTAAGTTGTTTACTATTTTCACAACATATGTCAGGGAAATTACCTGTTAGTATGGTCACAGGTGGAGAGCCACCCATCATTCGCAGGAATTCGGAGAAAACCCATACAAAACTATCTTCAGTTTCATCACGCACAAGCACTCCTGCCAAGATAACACTCTGGAAGTGGTTGTTTACGCCAACGAACAACCCGAATGGCATGTCGTACAGGTTAGTTCGGTAAGTAGTGTCAAATGTGATGACATCCCCAAAAAATGAGTACTGCAACCTACTGCTCCCGCTTGCCCACATCAGATTCTTGATCCTCCCCTCGTTGTCAGATTGAACCCTGTATGTGAAGTGTGGATCTTTAGCCCCTATCTCGGCAAACACATCAATTGTCTTCTTCACATCATCTTCTGCATGGTCCCTGTTTATCTTCCCACACAGATTACGCAATGACCTCTTCATGAATGGAACATTCTCCATCGATCCAAAGAAACCCCCAATGATGCTGTACACCTTTGCCAAATTCACATTGTTCTGCCTCAGCTGCTTCACAAGATCTCTGGTGTACACATCGATGTGTTTGTGAGATGGCCAGTGCATTGTCTCACTGAAATTAGGCGACAAGGAGTGGTTGTGTGTATCCCTATGCTCTGCAATGTACCATCCGTTGTCCTCAGCTCGTAGCAGCCTAATTAGAGCAGGACACTCACAACGACAAGATCTTGTGTTCTCAACCCCTGCTTTCCCCTACACAGATGTTTTCCCAAGTGATTCAGTCAGTAAAGTCACAGAGAAAACCATCTCACCTGCATGTCCTACTACACGAAATAATTATATAACTCACCGAGCAACCACAAACTATTTCCTGCATGCATTTGGCCCTCTCCACATTTAACCTGCTTTTGCCATAACGAATACCGAACCCCTTCTCATAGGAGTACAAGTTGTAGAAGTCTAAGCCTCTCCCACCGAGTCAAATGTTGTGCCAGTAACTGGTGTGATAACATTCTCCGTAGGGTTCTCAGCAAAACCCCGCACAGCCTTCTCAAACGCGCTGATGCGGTTTGGACACGGTGGCCTACTCGGGGCAGCAGCTCCAATCCTCAACCTGCGACAGAATGCCTATTACGCATTTCAAAAAGAAAAAGGACCAACCAATCTTTGCCAGCAACATACAGCTTGGCCTACCAGGATGCATGCAAAAACAAATATTACAGCAGGACGAACTACCGATAATTGCAGACTCATAATTTTCTTTGTCCCATTTGCTGATCCAACCGATAATAATTCTACGATCACATAGATTTTCATTTCACAAATTTCCTATAAAAAACACACAGACACCAGATCAATGTCTGACTTATTAACTGCACGCTCGCCACACAAAAGCTAACTACCTAGGTGCTAAGAAAATAAGCAACACCAACAAAAATATTACATGTAATGCAGTAGAAGTAATCAAATTGTCATACCACTACACTTATGTCATTTGTAATCTGCTGTTAAACTTAAACCGCACAAAACTGACCTCTTGTTCCACCCAGGGGCTCGCGGAGTCATTTTCCTAGTGGACAACTCTGACGACGGCGGTGAGCTCTCCAACCTAACTCCGCCCGACGCCGGTCCAGCCACAATCTGCGCATGGCCGCTGGCGGATTGGTGCACATGGGACGACATCTCCTGCTGCACCACTGGCAGCTCGACCACCATGTCTTCTACATGCTGCTCCACCGCCACAGAGCCCAGTTCAGGAACCACCGGCGGCACCAGACTCTCTCCTACCTCTTCCAAGAAAGCGGATCTGATACAAGGATTAAAGCATGTCAAATCTGCACATCAGGGGACGCAACAGCATAAACGGGAGGGGGTGGTGTGATGAGCGTTTGGTTTGGCCTAGGAAGGGCAGTGTGACATACCCGCGGATTGGCTGCAGCAGGAACTCCATTGCTGGTCGCCGGCGGCGCTCGTCGCCCAAACTTCTCCAGCCGCCCGTAACTGAATGAGGCCGTCGATTTTGGGGAGAAGGCCCTGGAATACGCATTCAGTTCTTCCCCCCAAGCCCACTAACCGTACTCCCGAAGATTCTGTCCCACGGATCAGATGGAACCTCCAATTCTAGCCCACGGCCCAAATGGTGGTCGGATGACGGACGTCCCACCACATGTTACAGACAAGCCCACGAGCCCCGCCTGCCGCATACGTATTTCTACACAGTACCACTTTCCCATCGTTTTTCCTGCGATAGTATAACCTCGGGGTGCACATCCCCATGCGCTCTCGAACGCACCAGATAACGAGCTCATCTGAGCTCGCGCGGAATAACTCCGCGTCCGTCTATATAGACCATTATTAGTAGTAGGAACAAAGTGAGCAAGAATCCAAGAGCGGCGGGGGAGGGATAGGAGGGACGGTGATGGGAGTTGTTTGGAAGGTGCCTGAAGCCACGCACTTGGGTATTTTAAAAGTTCACTCGAGTGATGCCCATGATGCTAAAAATAGGCTTGAGCAACCATCGTATAGAACATCTAATGCTGGCCCACATGACAAAATAAAAACTCCTCAACGAGACAGAGATATATATGGGTACAGTCCCATCCAAGTCGCGAATTCGCACCAGTTGGTTCTGATTCGAGGAGCATGCAAGCTCCTGAATTCCAGGAAGGAAGCGCTTCTAAATGATGAAATCCCAACAAAATTTAACCTAAGAAGTATCGGAGCGATCGAGGCGGCGGCCTAGCATTACCCGTCAGCAACGGCGACGCATCAAAAATATCGCACGTCCCTACAATGGCATGGTATTAACTTGCAATACGAACTATGGTAAAAAAACTAGGTCGTGAGACAAAGCTAACACAACATACTTCTAAATTTTTTTATGTGATGAGTCTGCAATGAAAAATAAGATAGTGGTCTTGCCGAAATAAAACACAATGTGAATTGTCCACAGCATGTGAAAGTGACTTTTGCCCTTGGCGGCACAAGGTGCTTGGGATCGTCTATTGGGCATGTGAACTGTGAAGCATCAACAGTAATATGTCTGGAGACACCGCTAGTAGTCTTGCCGAAATATAACACAGTGTGAATTGTCCACAACATGTGAAAGTGACTTTTGCCCTTGACGGCACAAGGTGTTTGGGATCCTCTGTTAGGCATGTGAAGCATCAATAGTAATATGTCTGGAGACACCGCTAGTGGTCTTGCCGAAATAAAACACAGTGTGAATTGTCCACAACATGTGAAAGTGACTTTTGCCCTTGGCGGCACAAGGTGTTTGGGATCCTCTGTTGGGCATGTGAAGCATCAACAATAATATATCTGGAGACACCGCTTGGGATGTGGGGTTCTTTATAGTGTTCAGTAAGCAAATACTAAATTACACAAAAGAAAATACAAGGAACCTACGTCAATTAATTTGCAAGCTTATTAATCGACATAGCATTTCACTTCTAGCATAGAGTTTTAAACAGTATGCATTAATTATTATGTACATGTACCATACAAAGATATGCTTAGTACAACATGTGCAATATACGTGCCCTCTTGTCGTTTGGTTGGGACAACGGTAGAGGCGAGGACCAGGCCAAGCGTTATGGCCAGGCTGGGTAGATGTGGAGGTGAGCTACTTGCATCATCGACTCGGGGTGCAGGTGAGGTACAGTCAACAACCGGCAAGATCATGAGGCAAGGAACAAGCAGGTGAGGTACAGTCAACAACCGGCAAGATCATGAGGCAAGGAACAAGCAGGTGAGGTAATATCGACCGACACACCATTCTATTACCTAAGATGGTGTAATATAGACGGGCCTAACTAAACACATTAGATACGGATGCCTATATTTCGGTACCCATCAGATGCAGTTATTGTGGTGCATCTGATCTATGGCGTTTATTTTTGGCTAAAACTTCTTGAGAAAAGGTGGTACCTAACTAAGGCCACCGCATAAGGTCTCGAGACGCATAACATGCTTCTTGATGCCGCTCATTCCGAGGAAGTGAAGAAAGACAAAATTCTGCCGCTGCATGGGCGTACCTATAGCGTGCTCTGGCTAAGATGATCAAACTTGTGTGGCACATGAATGTAGACGAAGGGAAACATGTATATATGGACCATTAGTAGCAGCAAAGCAAGAAAAGAGTATGAGAGCGGTAGGCCAGGGATAGTAGGGACGCTGATGGAGTAGTTTCTTTTTTTTAGGTGCGCTGGTGGAGTAGTTTGGAAGGTGACTGAAGGGACGCATTTGGGCATTTTAAAGTCCACCCGAGACATGGCCCATGACAATATAAATGGGCGTGACCAACGAGCCGAGTGACGGGCCATATGAGAAACAAAACTTCCCAACCAGCCGAGTTACGAATCGCATTTGCACCAGTCGGTCCAGATTTTTCTCAAAAGAAAAAAGGAAAAAAAACAAACAAAAAAACGAACAGCCGGTCCAGATTCGAGGAGCAGGTAAGCTCCTGAATTTCCGGAAGGAAGCGCTTCAAAACGACCAAATCCCAACAAAGCCTAACAAGTAGCGGAGCGATCGAGGCGGCCTAGCATTAGCCGTCAGCAACGCCGACGCATCAAAATCTTCGCACCTCCATCCAATGGCGGAGGCCGCGGGCAGCAAGGCGCCGCCGCAGCAGCATCCCTGCTGCAGCATCTGCGCGGAGCCGACGGCGCCGTCGGAGTTCCACCGCGGCGGCAGTGCCTGCGCGCACGCCTTCTGCGGGGCGTGCATCACGGGCCACGTCCGCGCCAGGCTCGAGTCCGGCCCCGGCGCCGCCGCCGCCGTGCGGTGCCTGGACGCGTCCTGCGGCGGCAGGCTCGACCCGGAGCTGTGCCGCGCCGCGCTCCCGGCCGACGTGTTCGAGCGGTGGTGCGCCGCGCTGTGCGAGTCCATGTTCGTCGGCGCGCGCAGGACCTACTGCCCCTTCCCCGACTGCTCGGAGATGATGGTGGCCGACGACGACGAGGAGGGTGATGGTGGGAAGCCCGTGACGCAGTCGCAGTGCCAGGTGTGCCGGCGGCTGTTCTGCGCCCAGTGCGCCGTGCGGTGGCACGCGGACGTCGACTGCGCCGCGTACAAGAGAGGGGACAGGAGCAGGGAGGACCTGATGCTGATGGAGATGGCCAGAGAGAAGAAGTGGAGGCGGTGCCCCAAGTGCGACTTCTCCGTGGCCAAACGAGATGGCTGCCTTCACATTATCTGCAGGTAAATAGTGCGCTTCTTTCTCTCCGGGAGGCTGCATGCGGGGCTCAGAATTGCAACCAAAATTTGTCCACGTTCAATGAAATTTACACGGAACAGCTAAAAAATCACTGGGTACCGTAAAAGCAAGAGCTTGTTAACAGAGCAATGCAGGGGATAGGGATGACAGGCCCTGTTGGGATGAAGATATATGTAAGAAAAAACTGGGCGAGACGATGCATGGCTTTTTTGAGTTATTTCGTGTAGATATTTTTTATTAACCTCAAACCAGAGGAGCTTTCTTTGTGGAGTAATTGTTTAGTGGTATTGTTGCATGGAAGTCTTGACGGCTAAAAAATTGATGGTTGCAAAATTGTACAGGTGTGACTTTCAGTTCTGCTATGGATGTGGCGCTAAGTGGGGGTCTGCTGGGTGTTCTTGTGATGACGAGGAGCAATGATGAGAGTGAGGATGAAGATGATCTCGTTGACATGTGAGCATGTGACCATTATGATATATGTGTCACATGCCTTGCTGTTATGAAACTCATACGGGTTAGAGAAATATTTTGAAGTATTATATGGTCCGTGCGTGCTAGAGAAATTGAAACACTTAATGTTTTTGCTACATGCGATTCTGAGGTTTTTGTTGATAGAGTAAACATTGTTCTTCAGCAAGTGTGAAATTGTCACAACACATCATATCTAACGCATATTTTGTTGGATATGTGCCCCCGAAAGTAGTCAAAGAAATGATCATTTGTATTGATCACACTAGGGTGGGACCGGTCCCGCACATATGACATTGCGCTACTGCAGTTCAACAAGCCCCACAGCTTGTTGGACCCCCTCTCTCTCTCTCTCCCGTGGATTTCTCCGTCCTCTATCGTCCACATGTGCAACATCTTTGTGAAGAATAGAGGCTCCTTCAGCATCGTCAATGAGTAGCTTCTGCGTGGTCGGCTGGTTGTTTAAGAGTGTATGTGCACAAGAATGAGAGAAGGCTTGCAGTCATGGATTCAGGAAACCCTTGCAGAATAATGCACTTAAATGGCACATGTGAATTCAGAAAATTCTGCACCATGAATGTTGAGGACATGCATGGTGGAGAAAATGAGATTCATATTCATTGCTATGTAGTTGAACATATGAATGAGATTCATATTCATTGCTATGTAGTTGAACATATGAATGACGATTCATATTCATGGCTATGTAGTGAACATATGAATGACATGGTTCTAGCTAGCCAGGATCCATGATGAATCATTCTATTTTACAAATATAATATTATATGAGGAATCTTCTAATATACACCTTGGATGCACATGTGGACGATACAGAAAGGCACTTTCGCACCTCTATTCTGCTGAAGGAGCTTTGACGATTCTGATAGCCACCTTTTTCCTAATATTATATGAGGAGTATATATTTTGGTGATAAATTAATTTCACCTTGGATGCAAATGTCCATGCTGTGCAGAATCACTCAATCAATTCCTCAATCATTCAGTTTAGTCACATAAGTACATGATACCATGCCGCAGTGGAATTGCTTTTTGGTTCATAAAGCAATACATTAAATGATGAATTATAAATCAGAAATTTAGAAAGCGTTTGGTTATCGAGCAAGCCCTCGCTTAGCCTGGTCCAACAAGGAAGCGTGGGATTCAGTTCCTGGGCAAGATTGCCTCGTTACCAGCGGTTTCCAGCTCTTTTCTTCTGTTGAGCCAAGGAGCCGATTTGGCTCGCCTCCATCAGTAAGGCTAGCCTTTCCTAGCAAGGTAAACAGGCAAGCGATCCAAACGCTCCCTAAACTGCTCCTCGCCATAACTCCATTCATACAGTCCTCCTATGTATCCACTCTTTTTATCCTAGATATATATGCTTTTGGTCCATGTTTACCACTCGAATGAACATTCAAATTATGGAAGCAAGGTATCATTCAACTTCTGGTCAATGCTTGCCACGTGACTGAACATTCAAATAGTTACCGTCACATTAGGAAAAAGGTGGCTATCAAAGCAATTTTGTGTCACCAGTGCTTCATCATGATCCTGCTCCATATTTCTTCACCTGGCTCTTGGAAAAATGCATGGCCTCGTCCTATGTCAGCCTCTTCCTACGTCAAGTTGTTTTCCTGTTATCTCAGGATGTAGACCAAGGAGATACGAAACATGGATCAACACACTGTAAACAACGGTAACTAGGTTCTCGGACAATCCTGCCATGGGTTTTCCTGGTACCGCTCATTCCTAGCTAGAACGGTACATGTTTGATGTGTATGTGTCTTCTCTTTGGTTGTGGGCTTGTCATATATCTTTGCTCGATTAATCGAGGGCTCATCCCAAGGGTGCAAAAGTGTGTATGTATATAAGGTGTCCACAAGGCTGACATGTACCATAATGTATTTGTGTACCGCATAGACAAGCTCAGAGAGATGCAATAACTGGAGCCACGTGCTGACGTGCATGAAGTGGAGGCCAGTACGAACCAGATAAATGTGCCATTTGACTAGTAAGTTGGCTCCTCTCACTGAGTAAAAATCAATTTCATGGACCAACTGGCAGAGACACTTGTTTGTAGGACTTTTCGAGAAAAAGACACTTGTTTGTAGTACTTTACTGTACTCCCTAGGTAATGCAGTAGTTAATTGCATCAGTGATGCAAAGACAGGAGCGCGGTTGTTGAGATACAGTGCTCGCTATTTGTAGGTACACCATGCCCTGATATATATGAAGCTCCCCAGCATCTATTTATCCAAGTGCATAATACTCTTTCTTCCTTTTTTATTTCTTACTCTGTTTCACCACCCTGTTGCCTTTTTATCCACGTCACATCTCGTACACTGCTATACAGGCCATAAGAAGAACAAGAACAGACATATTTTGAGCTCTATTCCTGCCTTTGAAGTATCTAGTAGCATAGATTATTCTTGGACGGCGCTGCTAGCTAGGAATGGGCGGTGTCAAGAAGAATTCTCTTTTTTCATGGTTCAGCTCGTGTCTTTCGAGCAGCTACCTGAAAACATCGTCCACCATATGCATCCATTGGAATCGCACTGATGTTACGACGTTGAGGAGGTCCACATGTCTCTGGAAGAAGACTGGGACTATTAAGATCCAATGACTGCTTCGCGCCGGCCACAAGGTTTTTGTGTTCGTCTGCAGGCCATCCAAGACATCAACAATTAGCTGTCCGTGGATGTTGCTCCTGCATGCCTGATTTTAAACAAGACAAAAGTATTACTAGGAACTGACCTCATCACCGAACTCGCATGCTACAAACGTCCAGGCAGACAACTAGACACTTTACGGTAGTTTAAATCATGTCATGTTCATTTCCAAAGTGTCTGTGTAAATTTTGTCACCTTCACTTCTGAATGTCAGCGTTCTACATGTCTCGGTGATCATCTAAATTAATTACTTCCTTCATAAAGAAATATAAGAACATTTAGATAAAGTGATCTAAACGCTCTTATATTTCGTTACAGAGGGTGTACAAGTTAAGCTTATTAATCAGAATAATGTCTTCGCTTCTAGCCAAGAGTTTGCTGCCGAAACCAGATTGGACCGCCCACCGAAGTCTATCATTTCTATGGCTCTGCTGCTACTGCCGTAACTCTGCTGCGGCTGAGGCTATAGAAATGATAGTAGTTCGATGGGTATATCGTTCTTGAGCTCTAACATAAGGAAGAAAAATAAGAGGTGCCGTTAAGCAAACAATGTGCAAACTTGCTGTTTCCGCATCTAAGCTGTTTAGATGACATGTATTTTTACTATGAAGGCACCAGACAACTTCTGATAGGATCCTTCTCATGTATTTTTACTCACTCTTCTATGTTGTAATTAAAGTTTTTTTGTAGAACCCGCTTCACATTCAGTTTCCGAACGTCAACTTTCTTCATGTCTCTCTGATCACTAGAATTATGGAGCGTATTCATCACAATGCATGACTCGTTCGTTTATAGTTCAGAATTCTAGATACATGCATAACGTATTGTGTATTCAGATGTGAAGGTAACAGCATGGATGCGGCCATACAGGTGATGAGTAATAAGTTTTTTTTTTGGCGGGGGTCGAGTAATAAGTATTGCCTGCACCTTATTCACCATCGTGTAGTCCAAGATTTCCGCCCAAGTTTTGTGCATGTGTTCTATCCTCCTATCGGCAGAGTGCTAATATCATTGTCACAGTTGGAGTTCTAGCCAACGGAATGGGTGCCACACCCACACGCATGGTGAGTAGCTAGCCTGGTGACACACATCTGTGGCAGTTGACCCAAATAAGAGGTGGCTAGGAAGAAACGCAAGGTTCACAAGAAGCAGGAAGAACCAGAGGAAGATGAATAACTGCGTAGCGAAAGCCTCTTTCACGTCGTGAGTCCATCGGTTCCGTTCTCAATCTCCTTGTGACTTTGTCGTAGCTACGTTGTACTATTTTCAATGATTTTCTGTGCAGGCATTCAATTTGTTGCTGATCATAATGATTGCATTCTTTGTAAGTTGGGTCGGATCGGTTCCAAACATGTTGTTGTCCAAGTACACCACACAATCTTAGAAGAGCCAGCAGAGGATATCATTTTAATGAACAACAGAGGAACAGTGCGAAACAGCCAGACAGGTCTCTGAGGCTCTGAGCAGAGAGTGGGTGTGGAATGGCCAAGCAACACCACAGACCGGGCTAGGTCATATGATGCATTAGAATATATTTACGCTCCACCAGCTTAATGGACTCCATCCAGAAGTGGACATGGTTCCCTCAAAAAAAAAAATATGGACATGCACCCAGCAAAGTAGCACACTGTATATTAGAGTACGTGGACTCTGTGGTGCATCAACAACAGTTTGAAGCTGCCTGCTTTGTATGCTTCCTGATGTTGCCACGCATACATATCGCATGCTTTATTATTGCCATGGCATGCTACGGTGCTTGAAGGTCGTTTGGATTACAATAGTACACAAAAGTAACACGACTAAAGAAGAAATAAATACCACCAGCAGCAGTCGACTTATGTCCTGTGATACTCTCATGACGTATATATATCCAAGTTGGGCATGAGAGGAAAAAATGGTAGGTTCAAAAGATTGTCCTTCGTTATTAAATTGGATTCTTATGCAGTGTATAAAGTAAATGAGGTGAATGTGACTAGGAACAACAACATAAACCGCCCTTGCATGGGGCCAGTAGGCTCATTCTAGAGCAATTCAGTTTCTTCTAACAAGTCACAATTAGTTTGTAGGTACTATCTTGTACTCTCCAAAGAGTAATAGTTGGGTGCGTCAATTGCATCATCAATTTACTTGCTCTGTTTAGGTTACACCATGCCCTCATATATGCGAAGCTCCCTTCTATTTTTCAAGGGTATATGATGCTTTGTTCCATTTTTACTTCATCCCTATCTATTGCCTCCTTGTTCTACTCCCCTTACAGACGCCACAAGAACAACAAGAATAATACGCCTATTATAATGACAATAAGGCTTTGTTCTGAGGTCTAGTCTTGACGTAGCTAGTGCCTTCTAAGTACTTAATAAATGAGATTATTCTTGGGCGAGGGAGCAAGCTGGCATACTTGAAGAAATCTGCCAAGAAATGCACCCATTGGCATCACAGGGGACGTCGGTGGATCAGGGCACATGTTTCTTCTCAGGGCATCGCATAGATATCCAATGGTTTCTTGGCAACACCCGGTTGCCGGGCCATCAATTGTTCATCCGAGACATCGACATCATTCTGTCAGGAGTTGCGGTGGTGTTGTCGTACTGAAAGGGCAACAACCCCACGCTAGCAGCGCTAATACTCTCCACAAAACTGGTGTCGATGTTTATCTTGACAGAATCCGACGGTGAGGAAAAAAGCGTATCTTCTGAAGACGTCACAATCAACCACCTCTATTTTTCAGTACAAATTTGCACATTATAAGTGGCCAGTCATCCAAATAACATCTAATTTGTATCCGCCCGCGTACGTTACTAATATTTTGGTCATTGATTGGATGACATTTCAAGTAAGTTGAGAGCGCTAATAAGGGTGGGAGCATATGCCTTATTCTGGTCCCTTTGGCTATGTAGAAATGATTTGGGTTTTAATGGGAAAAACTCTTCTACTTTGCAGATTATTTTCCGCTGTACGCACTCACTTCATACGTGGTATACGCTTCACGGAACGGAGTACCAACTATTGTTTAAGGCAGTGTAAACGTGGTTTGTATGGGTGCCCAAGGAGATTTTTACCCAACATGGATGGTAGTATAATCACTGAATCGGTCTATCACCTCCTTCAGCATAGGCATAGTATTGGTCCTATACGACTGTGTTGTTGCCGATATGTCCGGCACGGGATTATTCCAATCGTCTCTCATAGCCATACACAAAGCCCTCCCCTTTGTAAAAGTCAGAAGCACATGAAAGGTGCTCTCATCTTCGGCACCAGAAATTGAACACATATGTGAAAAACTTGGTAGTGTGCAACTCTATTAACTTGTACCGCTAAGCTATTGGACGCAGCTTGCCAGGCGCAGTTTCTTGGACCCGCTAGAGATGTGCCATCCTACTTGGGTTGTTCTTTTCTTGTGTCTGCCACTTTCCCACTCTCCTCACCAATAATATCTCCTTGGACTACGTCTGTTCTTGAGACGCTTAGCATGCTTCTTGATGCCACTCATTCCGAGGAAGTAAAGCAACAAAACCTTCTGCCTCTACATGGATATAACTCACACAATGGTGCGCTCTAGCCGAGAGGATCAAGCTTGTATGACACACTGGAGTAAGAAATAGTTCCAAGAGTGTAGGAGTTATTTAGGAGTGTAGGTGTACAAGGAGAAAAGGTAGAGTAAGTAACATTTGACGACACTTTATGATGGGCTTGCAGTCAGGAACCCCTTGCAGGATTAAATGATACACATGCATGCCACATGTGTAAACGCTGAGAATTCTTCAGTCTGCACCATGAATGTAGAGGACATAGTGAAAAAGTGATATTAAGATTCATGAAAATTCCACTGAATATGTACGTAACATAGTTTTAGCTAGCCAGAATCCATGATGAGCCATTCTATTATTAAAAAAAAAGAACAATTCAAGGAACCTTCTGCTATTATGTTCGTGATGATAAATTAGCTTCACCATGATGCAAATGTCGGAGCTTATGTGTATAGAATCATTCAGTATCTTCCTCGGTATTTAGTTTGGTCACATGGCATAATACCATGCTATATTCATCGTAGTGCAAACTGTGCTAGTCATTTTATGGCAAGCTTTGGTATATCCCAAGGCCGAGGTTTTATATGGCTTGGCTTTGGCCCAGAGGAGATCTTGGACATCATCAGAAGCTTTTTCTTTAGAAAAGGAGGATGACCCCAGGCTTCTGGGAGATGCATGCAGCCACTTTATTAATTATTCATAAAGATTTAACAAATAATATATTAATATGTCTGAAGCTGCGATCTTGCCAACCTCTGTCGCTACTCCTATCCATTGATGAAGGGGTGCAGAAAGTGTGAGTCGTATACCCAGACTTCTCACCTAACCTAACATCTAAAGCCGGAGGTACTGACTCACTCATAGGTCCACATGCCGGGTCTGGGGTACCAACCAGTCCGACGCACTCATAGGTCGTCGCCGCCATCTTCCATCAATCCATCTTCAGAGCAGGTACTGACTCACCAATCTTGACAGGCCTGCCATCGACGCCCCCATGGGAATACAAGTTGCATATTCCTAACATGGTATTAGAGCTTAGGTTTTTTTTAGCACGCGCAACTCGTGCTTGATCCTCTCCCCGTGCCGCCGTGTTCTTCTTGCCGGCTGTCGCTGTTTCTGTCGCCGCCGCGTTTTCTCTCCCACCTATCTCGGTCAGTCCGCCTCGTCCGGATCTGATTCGCTCGCCTCGAGCACTCAGATCGAGCCGGCGGACTCCTTCGTGCTGACTACGGATCGAGCACGAGCGCCGCAGGACTCCTCCGCCCGTTACTGGCGCGATCGAAGGACTTCTCCGTCCGTCCCCCACCGCTAAGATCGAGCCGCTGCAGTACGCCGCTGCTTGTCTTGGGAAGGACCCGTGCGTGGGTGACGCCCGCATCCTCCGGCCGCTGTCTGCCTCCGTCACCGTCCGGCCGCCGTTCGTCCGCCACCGCTGAGATCTGTGCGTGGCCGCTGCCATCTGTTTGAGGCTGCGTTGTCAGTTGACCTGGGCATGGCTGCTTTGCGCCATGGTTTTGCATTGCTCCCAGTTGCCTATCGACGGTGTTTCTTATACTGGTCCCGTCGCGCATATGCATCGTCTCTCGGTGCTTGGTGCTCGTCCGTTCGTGACGTCGTCTTCGTCGACGTCTTCCGCAGATTGTGCTGGTCGTTCTTTTGCGGCTCCTCCTTCGACTTTCGCACATGGTGATTGTTGCTCTACACCGACTCCTTTCGTGACTTTCACCGGCTGTGCTGGTGCATATGACTCCATCGACTGTGCCTCGCACACGCGTCTTCCTTTGGCGCTTGGTGCTTGTCTGCGTACGGCCTCGTCTCCCCCACCGGCCTTTGCGGACACTACGGCCTCGTCTCCTCCACTGGCCTTTGCAGACGCTACTGGTCATGCTACACCGCCACATGTAGCGGCTTCCACAGGCGGTGGTGGCCGCTACTCTGCGAGTGCTACTATGTCGACTACTTCAGCTGTGTACTTCACTCAGGAGGAGATTGCGTGACTTCGCATGCTGATTGCATCTGACTCACTATTGTCGGGTCCCTCTACAACGACCTCTTCAGTTGAGTCCCTGACCGAGCAGGAGGTTGTGTGACTTCGAGGCCTGTTAGCTCCAACCTCTGGTTCTCCATCGACAGGTTTCGCTGTTTCTGCTACTGACTCTTCTGGCATTGTGAGATCACCTTCTACACAAGCAAGTACATCTCCATGGATTCTTGATACTGGAGCATCTTTTCATATGACTCATGATTCATCTACTCTGTCCTCTGCTCGACCTCTTGATTCTCCTGTTCATGTTCTTACTGCTGATGGTACATCTCTTCCTGTTACTGGTCGAGGCATTCTTAGCACTTCATCTTTTCATGTTCCTGATGTTGCTCATGTTCCTCGACTAACCATGCAGCTCATGTCCGGTGGTCAGATTGTTGACTCTGGTTGTCGGGTCATTCTCGACTTCGACTCTTACTCTGTTGTAGACCGTCATACTGGTGCTCTTCTTGGTGCTGGCCCCCGGCGCCGTGACTCCCAGGGCCTCTGGGAGCTTGACTGGCTTCACCTTCCCTCCGCTGCTACCACCGCCAGTCACTCCGCCTCTGTTGCCTTGTCTACCAGCTCTTTTCAGCAGTGGCATCATCGCCTTGGTCATTTATGTGGCTCTCGTCTCTCCTCTTTAGTTCGACGCGGTCTTCTTGGATCCGTGTCCGGCGGTGTGTCTTTAGACTGTCAGGGTTGTCGTCTCGGTAAACAAATCCAGTTACCTTATCCTCATAGCGAGACTGTGTCTCAGCGTCCTTTCGACCTTGTTCACTCCGATGTTTGGGGTCCAGCTCCCTTTGCCTCGAGAGGAGGTCATCGCTACTATATTATCTTTATAGACGATTTCTCTCGACACACATGGATATATTTTATGTCTTCTCGTAGTGAGGTCTTGTCTATCTATAAGCGTTTGGCTGCCATGGTTCACACTCAGTTTTCTACGCCTATTCGTGTGTTCCGTGCTGACTCTGCTGGAGAGTATATCTCCAAGATGTTGCGTGGGTTTCTTGCCGAGCAGGGTACTCTTGCTCAGTTCTCTTGTCCTGGTGATCATGCTCAGAATGGCGTGGCTGAGCGCAAGCATCGTCACCTTCTTGAGACGGCTCGTGCATTGATGATCGTCGCCTCCCTTCCGCCTCACTTTTGGGCTGAGGTTGTCTCCACTTCCACCTATCTCATCAACCTTCAGCCGTCCACTGCTCTGCAGGATGGTGTTCCTTTCGAACGTCTCTTTGATCGTTCTTCTGATTACTCGACGCTTCGTATGTTTGGTTGTGTTTGCTATGTTCTTCTAGCCCCTCGTGAACGCACCAAACTGTCCGCTCAGTCTGTTGAGTGTGTCTTCTTAGGCTATAGTGATGAGCATAAGGGCTATCGTTGTTGGGATCCTATCGGTCGTCGGATGCGTATTTCTCGGGATGTGACTTTTGATGAGTCTCGTCCCTTCTATCCGCGCCCATCTTTCTCGACCTTTTCAGTGGAGGATATATCTTTCCTCACTTTTCCCGACACACCTATCACTCCCCCTCAGCCCTTGTCTATCCGTAGTGCTACCCCTGCTTCTCCGCCTATCATAGATTCGCCCACACCATCGCCCATGGTTTCCTCACCTCGCATGTCACCGGATTCTCCACCTTCATCCGCGGTGACTTCTTCATCTCCATCCCCTGAGTCTACCTCGGCGATTCCTCCTCGTATTTTTCCATTTTTTCCTCAGTATTATACTCGTCGTTCGCGTCCTGTGGATGCGTCTACTGATGTGCCATCTTCCTCCTCTCAGCCTACTTATGGCCTACGTCCTCGTCCGCTTCCGCCTGTTGATCGTCTTGGTTTTCCAAGCGCTGGTGCTGCTGTTCTCGAGCCGACTACTTATCGTCAAGCTGTTGTTCATCCTAAATGGCAGTTTGCGATGGCAGAGGAGCTTGCTGCTCTTCAGCGCACTGGCACGTGGAACCTTGTTTCTCTTCCTCCCGGTGTTCGTCCAATCACTTGTAAGTGGGTCTACAAGGTTAAGACTCGCTCCGATGGATCTCTTGAGCGCTACAAAAGCTCGCCTTGTGGCCCGTGGCTTTCAGCAGGAGCATGGTCGTGATTACGATGAGACTTTTGCTCCTGTGGCCCATATGACCACTATTCGCACACTTCTTGCCGTGGCCTCTGTTCGTCATCGGCCTGTGTCTCAGCTTGATGTTAAGAATGCCTTTCTTAATGGTGAGCTGCGTGAGGAGGTTTTCATGCAGCCTCCACCTGGGTATTCAGTTCCTGATGGCATGGTCTGCCGTCTTCGTCGCTCTCTCTATGGCCTTAAGCAGGCCCCTCGTGCCTGGTTTGAGCGTTTTGCCTCTGTGGTGACTGCCGCTGGGTTTTCAGCGAGTGCTCATGATCCAGCGCTGTTTGTCCACCTTTCAGCTCGTGGTCGGACTCTTCTTCTTCTCTATGTCGATGACATGATCATCACTGGTGACGACCCCGAGTATATTGCCTTTGTGAAGGCCCGTCTTAGTGAGCAGTTTCTTATGTCTGATCTTGGCCCTCTTCGGTACTTTCTTGGGATAGAAGTCTCATCTACCTCTGATGGCTTTTTTATTTCCCATTAAAAGTATATACATGATCTTCTTGCTCGTGCTGCGCTTACTGATGAGCGCATTGTTGAGACTCCCATGGAGCTCAATGTTCACCTCTGTGATACTGATGGTGACCCCTTGTCTGATCCGACGCGTTATCGTCATCTCGTTGGGAGTCTTGTCTATCTAGCTGTCACTCATCCGGATATCTCTTATCCAGTCCATATTTTGAGTCAGTTTGTCTCTGCTCCCACTTCAGTCCACTGCAGTCACCTTCTTTGTGTTCTCCGATATCTTCATGGCACGATCTCTCACCGTTTGTTCTTTCCTCGCTCCAGTTCATTACAGCTTCAGGCCTTTTCGGATGCTACGTGGGCTAGTGATCCCTCGGATCGCCGTTCACTTTCTGCTTAATGTGTTTTCCTTGGTGGTTCTCTCATTGCCTGGAAGACGAAGAAACAGACCGCAGTTTCCCGTTCGAGTGCAGAGGCTGAGTTGCGAGCTATAGCTCTTTTGACGGCAGAGGTGACTTGGTTACGGTGGTTACTTCAGGATTTTTGGTGTTTCTGTCACTACACCTACTCAGCTATTGTCTGACAGTACAGGTGCTATTAGCATTGCGCGTGACCCTGTGAAGCATGAGCTCACCAAGAATATTGGTGTTGATACTTTTTATGTGCGCGCTGGTGTGCAGGATCAGGTTATTGCTTTTCAGTATGTGCCTTCCGAGTTACAGCTGGCGGATTTCTTTACGAAGGCCCAGACTAGAGCACAACATGGCTTCTATCTCTCCAAACTCAGTGTTGTTCATCCACCATGAGTTTGAGGGGGGGGGGGTGTTAGAGTAGTATATATAGCCATGTAGCCTTTTGTCTTTACCCCATTGTATAAGGGGTTTTCTGCATATTTCCTGCACATGTACATGTATATATACCGGCCTATGGCCCCATGGGAATACAAGTTGCATATTCCTAACACCCACATCATCACTGTCCTGATGAGGACGCAGCCACCGTGAGCCGCCGCCACTGCACAACCGATCCCCGCGCCCGCCCGACTCCGTCGCCTGGCGAGACCGCCCCGCATCAGCCCTCCCGAGGCGCGAAGAACAGGGCCCCGCCGACGCCCACCGCGAGGGGCTTTGCCCCGGCGGCGCGGGTGAGGGAAGGTGGCGAGGAGGTGAGGGGAAGGAGATGGGTGCCGCCGCCTAAGTCGCCCGTGTGGGGGACGACGTGTGTGTGTAGGGCGGGGGGGGGGGGGGGGGCTTCATCAGAAGTGATTGCAGTTCTTTAGTTTTGAGTAACACAAGAATGATTTCTCGAAAAAAACACCATGCCATATTGGAATTGCTTCGGTCACATAAAAGAAACACATTAAACAACAAACAAAATAAATCTGAAATTAAACTACTCCTCTCCATAACTTCATTCATCCATGTTTCTGATCAACATTTACCACCCGAGTGAACATCCTGATTATCGAACAAGTTATCAATTACTTTCCTGTCAAAGTTTACAACCTAAGTGAACATCCAGATTAGCGAACAAGTTATCGGTTAACTTCGAGTCAACATTTACCACCTGAGTGAACATCCAGATTACGCAACAAGTTTTGGGCCAACGTTTACAACCTGACTGAAAATTCAAATTAGTTGTCGTCACATTGGGCAAAAGATGGACATTCAAGCAATTCGGTGCCACCTGTACGTAATGCTGACGATAGATTCTTTGACGTGTTAAGGGAAGCCCACTGATCCTGCCATTTATGTGACATGTTTTCTTGTGCCATTCATCACGATATAGAGATCAAAGGGAAATAGATGGGCGCTGAGTGCGTGAATTATAAGTGTCCGTGAAAAGACAATGAGGGACTAGAGGAAAAAGGAAGAAAGCAATGGTACTGAGGAATCTAGAAGTAGGTAATATCATGTGAGGGATGGGTTGGTACGGAAAATATGTAGGATTTGTAGGGCCATTTGATGACTGATGTGAAGCACAAAGAACCCTCTAGAACGACAGCATCCAAATCGGTGATTTTGAGACCTGGGCCCCTCTCCATAACTTTTCTTCCAGAAACCCAGCTCGGAAGTCCAAAAATACCGTAATGATTGATTTTGTGCTTTTTCATATGAGGTCATTTGGGGACTGCTGTTGGGTACTCCCTGCAGGTCCATACGTAGACATGTGTTTGCACCCCACAATAGGGCACTCGAGCCTCGTGCGGATTCTGGAGCGGAAGATGAGCAGATGTATTCCCGTGGGTAAGAATAAGAGGGTAATTCTATCTTTTTGTAACTTTAGAGTGCATTTTCAACTTCGGGTGAAATGATATTACACCACAAGGTCAGTACACCAGATGCGTTCAAGGGCATGGCCGGCCGGTAATCCGAAAGCCGAAACTTCATATCGATCGTGTTCTAGCGCCAACCTCTCCCCGTCTCTAATGCGCATGTTGGCTAGTTTTTAGGAGTTAGGTGTTACATGTTGAGCTGAACACTTCTGTACATGTATAAATTGTTCTCCTGATGATTAATGCAAGGCACATGTTGTGATTTATCTCGACGGTACTCCATTTCTTCAGTTTGCTATTTCAAAATTGTCATGGCCTCAGTGTACTCAAACCATGAACCTTCCTATATCAATTTATTCCGACGCATGCGTCGGATGTAAATGAGGGAAATACAAACTATGGCTCAACACATTGTAAATGATAACTATTATCTTTCTGAAGACTGCCTACCCCTCAGTCCTACAAAGGTACATATGTACCTGTATCTTCTATTTGGTTTTGGGCTTATCATTCATTTCTGTTCGACTAATCGACAGCTTCATCACAAGGATGTTAGAAGTTGTATTTATAAGACTTGCACAAGGCTGACATGTACTGTAGTGTATTTCTGTACGGACAAAGAAACTCAGAGAGATGCAAGAACTGGAGCCACTTGCATGAGGTGGAGGTCAGTAGGAACTAGATATGAATTGCAGTTTCATCAGTAAGTTGGCTCCTCTCACTCAGCAGATCAATTTCGTGAACCAACTCCGCAGACACTTGTTTGAAAGGTACTTTCCTGTACTTCCTAGGTAATACTCCCTCCGTTCCAAAATGTAGTGCTTTCTCTATTCCTGTGCTTCAACTTTGACCATAAATTTAACCAATGAGACCGACTGCGGCGGGAGTAAAAATTATACCAGTGAATTCGTATTCAAAATAAGCTTTCAATTATATAATTTTTCTGCCGCCGCAGTCGGTCTCGTTGGTTAAATTTATGGTCAAAGTTAGACCTCAGGAAGCGCGGGCGCACTATATTTTGGAATGGAGGGAGTAGTTAATTGCATCATTTGATGGAAAGACACGAGCACAGTTATTGAGAAACATTGCCCTGATATTATATATATGTAGCTCTCTGGTTTCCATTTGTACAAGTCCATAATACGGTCTTCCTATTTTCTTAGTTTATTTAATTTGTTTCATCCAACTGGCCCCTTTTGTTCCATGCCACATCTCTAACACTGTTATACATGCCATGAGAACAACAAGGACAAATATATTTTGAGCTCTAGTCCTGTCTTTGAAGTATACTTAATATCTGAGATTGCTCTTGGACGACACTGCTATATTGGAATGGGCGGTGTCTGGAAGAATGCCCTTTTTTCATGGCTCAGCTCGTTTCATTCGTGCAGCTGCGTCAAAACATCTGCCACCATATGCACCTATTAGAATCCCACTGATGTTTCGACATTCAGGAGGTACACATGGCACTGCACAGACACTCGGACTGGGATCCCATGTCTCGTTGGCACCACAAAGATTATTGGTCGTCTGCGGGCCATCCAAAACATAAACAAAGAGCTGTCTGGTGATGTTTCTTCTGCATGATTGGTTTTTTTTCATGGTAATACGTGTCTCATTTATAAGATGAAATCAAGTTACAAGGCACGTACACACCGACCTTACAGACCTGAAAAGATAGGATAAACCTATGCAAAAAACCAGCGCATATCTCTCCCTCCTTCGACACCACCGAAGCGACCACCAAAGGGACGGAAGACAGATCACCTCTACACCCGAGCTCGACGCGGCTCCATCGCTGATCAACAGCTTTACGGACCTCCAAAGTCATTTGCCAGAAGCAAAACCATTGCCGTTGAACGAATCAGACTGGGGCAACATGTCCCCGGACACGCCATCAAGCTCCAGAACTGACATCCCCGCACGACTACAACGTTGGAGGAAGAAACCAGAACTGTCAGCCTCCAACCACAAAACCAGCACAGGATACACCATCTTCCAGCTGTGACATGCGCAAACAGCAGTCTGTGCGTACTCCTGGACGACCTTCCGGGCTCCACTCCGACGTTGGAGAAAACGTCGTCGCAACGACGAAGCCCCAGAACACAAGTCCACCACGGGGAAGATGCCGCCGCCACACCATCCCTGCTTGGACACACTTCCGTCCAGATCCCTCACCGACCACATTGTAGAACACCGCATCAGAGAAGAAACTGAAATACTTTTATTCGCCAGTTCTGAAGAACGACGAGAAGACCAAGCTGCCGATCTACAGGACCGAACAACATACGTTGCCATCAACTCTGAGACGCCGTCGTGAAGGTCGCCGCCGGTGTGGGAGTGGAGTTGAGGGAGATTTATTTGCCCGGGCGTTGCTCCCACCACCACAACGGCGCCCGAAGGAGACACTAAACAAACCCTAACTACAGGCCGGCGTTGAAGCGTCGTGGTCCCCACCTCCTCGCGTGGCCGGAGTGGCCAAACGGAAGAGGCAGGGACCGGCGGTGGCCGGTGGAGTTGGCCTCAGATGCGATCACCTCCACGATCGCTTTTCTCGTGGAGCGAAACGGTCACGACAAAAAGTGTCCTCATCTCTGAACTCGTAGCCTGTATCACCACATAGTTATATACGCGAAAAATAGTCCAACCGACAACTAAACGTTGTAGGATAATGTAAATCATGTCACGTTCATATCCCAGCATCGTGCAAATCTTGTCACGTTCACTTCAATGAATGTCAGCATTCTGTATATCTCAGTGGTCATCTGAATTATTCAGTTAATCTTATTAGTTAGCGTCATTTAAGGGATTAAAACAACGAGTTCCGCTTCGGTACAACCCCACACAAAACGTATAAAGGGTAATATGAACTTTTGATATGGTATACCCACTTTGTACTTGTATACGCTCTGCATACCCCCGACTGGGCCGGCCCAAGAAGGTACCCTTAGTAGCGCTCGCACCTACTGTGGACCTCGCCTCGATTTGATCTCTGCACCTCCACCTTAGAGAGAGCAGCTACTTACCAGTCAACCTGACAGACGTTACTGGCAAACAATGAGCACTTTAAGAACTAACTACAACACAGAATCCGGACAATTTTTGGATTTTTTTTATCTTTTCTTGGAATTGTGAATAATTTTTTTTAAAGCGAGTAATGTTTGAAAATCCAGCAATTGTTTCAACAACTCTAACAAACTTTGAATAAAAAAAACCTTGCTTTTTTTGACAAGAACCATTTTTTAAAATCCTAAATATTTTATGAAGAAACACGGACATTTTTTAAACTTAGAGAACAAAACTTCTTAATGGGCACATTTTGGAAATTCTGAACAATTTTTCAAAAGCGTGAACATTATAAGTAATTCCCAAACTTTTTTGAGTATTGAGAAAAAATTGGAAACAGGAACATTTTTAACATTCTGAACATTTTAAAAAAGATAAGCTTTTCTTAAATTCTCATATATTTTTGGAATTTACGAAAAAATATGAAAAAATGAGAATTTTTCGATTTTTCTGGAAAAAGCTCAAACATTTTGGGAAACCTTAAACAATTTTTAAAAACCCGAACATTTTTTGAAAGTTCCAAACATTATGGGAAAACGTGAACATTATTAGAGTTTTGAGGATAAATTGTAAACGGCAAGGATTTTAACATTCAGAACAATTTCTAGAATTTTTTTTTTGAAAATTGTGTACATTTTTCGAATTTATAAAAACAATTGAAAACATACACTTTTTAAAATGCTAAAAAACTTTTTAAAAATTTGAATCAATTTTGAATTTTCCCAAAAGACATTGAAATCACAAGTATTTGTGAAAAGGTAAATAAATTCGAAAAGAAACAAGAAATGAAAAAGGAAACATGAAAGCAATGAAAAAGTCAGAAGGGTCCGTATGAGAGCATGTTTTTTCGGCATCGTCAAATAAACTCAATTTTTTTCGTGAGCTTATATGACCAATTCAAGGAACCATGCCAAGTTATTTGATTTTTCGACATTTTTTGCATGTTCTGGAGTTTTCTGAGTGAACAATACCCGATAAATGGCCAGACGTGACACAACTTGCATACGATGTCAGAAATCGTTCAAATCTGACACGGATGACTACCATGAGAATGCCCGCCTGCTGGCAAAAGTTAGATCATTTAATGCATGTCCATATGAGAGTACAGGGACATTTTGTGAAATTCCAGATCATTTTTTTAATTTGTATTGAAAAAAGAATCTGGTATTCAAAAGGAATTTTCAAATTGGTGAACAGGTTCCAAAAAGAATAATAAAGTTCAAGAAGGAGAAAATCAATTAACGAAAAAGCGAAGAATAACGAAAAATTAGAGAAGAAAAATGCTTAGGCCTAGAAAATAAAAAAAGTTTTCAAAAAATATTCGCAAATATGAAAAAATGCTGGCAAATTTGAAAAATTGTTCACATCTTCACCATGTGCATGCCCACCAGTTAACCAAAGTTGATGCCCTTTTTTGAATGTCCAAAAAAATACCATGTTCAACATATGGTGTCCAGATAGGCGAGAAGGCTCCGCTGAGAGCACGTTGTTTCTCAACATCCATTAAATGACTTCAATTTTTTTTCATTGACTTGTATGGCCAATTCAAGGCACCATGCCAAGTTTTTTTGGTTTTCTAAATTTTTTGTAATTTCTAGATTTTCCTTAGTAAAAAAAGGGCAATAAATGACCGGATGAGTCGCAACTTGCATATGGTGTCGGAAATAATTCAAACCTGGCATGGATGCCTACCATGAGCATGCCCACCTGGTTGTAAAAGTTGGGGTCAAGATAGACCATGTTCAATGGAGGTGCTCGGGTAGTCAAGAAGGGTCCGCATGAGAGCATGTTTTTTTCGATATCTTCAAATGACTACATTTTTTCCCATAAGCTTAAATGGCCAATTCAGGGCACCATGCCAAGTTCTTTGAGGTTTTAACAATTCTTGCATTTTCTGGAGTTTTCTCGATGGAAAATGGCTGATACATGCTCGGGCGTGACGCAACTTGCATATAGTGTCAAAATTTATTCAAACCATGGGCATGCCCACCTACTGGCAATAGTTGGATCATTTCGTGCATGTCCAAAACAATATACCATATTCAACGAGGGTTGTTCGGGTAGGCGAGATGGGTCTGTCTGAGAGCTCGTTTTTATTGGCATCATGAAATGACCCAAAAAATTCCATGAGTTTATATAACCAATTCAAGGCACCATGCCAAGTTGTTTGAGTTTTTGATTTCTTTTTGCAATTTATGGAGTTTTCTCGATGAAAAATGGACGATAAATGGCCGAACGTGACGCAACTTGCGTATGGTGTTGGAAATCGTTCAAACCTGGCATGATTGCATGCCTACCTGTTGGCAAAAGTTGGGGTCATTACATGCATGTCTAAAAATATATCATGTTCAATGGAGGGTGTTCGGGTAGGCCACATGGGATCCGTATGAGAGTACTTTTTGGGCATCTTCAAATGACCCCAAATTTTTTCATGAATTTTTATGACCAATTCAAGGCACCACCCCAAATTGTTTGAGTTTTCGACAATTCGTGCATTTTCTAGAATTTTTTCGGTGAAAATGACCGATAAATGGCCAGACGTCATGCAACTTGCATAAGGTGTCAGAATCGTTCAAACCTAATAGGTAGAGTAAATGTTTGTATCTTTTCTATAAATTTGGCCAAACTTTATGAAGTTTGACTTTAGTCAACTCTAATATGCAGAGTAAATAAAAATGGAAGGAGTGCCATGTTTAAAAAAAAAATTAGGCTGCTGTATTTAAGCACGTCACTTTATTCCCTCGTCTCTCCATGGAAGCTAGCGCATGGGTCTCCTTGATTAGATCAGGGTAGCCATTGCATGCACAGGTTAGTTAATCTCATTTCGGCTCATGGGCCCAATAAATCCAGCCAGGGGGATTCTTAAGTTTGCACACTCCTAATTATTCACAAGCACTAGTCGGCTCCATTGGTGAGCGATTACATGTGTAAGAGGTCTGTGTGTTTGTTCAGCCTGTTAAGGGAGAGCGGCTGCGATCTATCGATTCTGAGGAGTTCGATCAAGAGAGTGGTTGGCTGCCCAGTTCAGGTTGTTAATTTAAGAGAAGTGCATCCGCAAAAATAAATAAATAAGAGAAGCGGAAAAATATAAATTTCAAGAGAAGCAAGAAGAACTCGTAGCTAACTGAAAACTAAATAAGCCTGGTGCATGTTGTTGATTTAAAAATTCCGTTGATTGTCTAAGCTGAGTATTTGTTCTTCTTTGTTGCTGATTTCATTAATGGTTAAATCAATATTAATGTCAAGCAATGTAAAAACGCACTAGCCACACGTTTCGAAAGAAAAAGAAAGGATGTCAGCATCGAAGCATGTCTTTTAGACTACCCCTCCCCATGTGTCATTTAGGAGCGATTTCATTAGCCCCGTGTTGTGCCATGGCAACATCTTCTATCCCATTTGAATTTGATTAACTTGACTTAAGGGCGGGATGTGTTTTACTGGAATCTAACAACATATAAAGCTTTCACAGTTGATTGTACGTACCGTGCACTATCACATCCTGAGATTCCAGTGGTCAATACACCAGTAGAAAAAAGGGCTTTGGTTCAGGTCGGGTCAGCCCATTAGTCCCGGTTCAGTCCAGAACCGGGACCCATGGGGGCACTGGTCCCGGTTCGTGAGGCCAGGGGCCTGCCGGGCCTCGTGGGGGCATTGGTCCCGGTTCGTCTGGCCTCTTTGGTCCCGGTTGGTGGGACGAACCGGGACCAATGGTCCTCGCTCCTGGCCCACCACCATTGGTCCCGGTTAGTGGCTTGAACCGGGACCACAGGCTGCCCTTTAGTCCCGGTTCATGCCACGAACCGGGACCAATGAGGTGCCTATATATACCCCTCCCCCGCGAGCAGAGCACTCCAGTGCTCTGTTTTTCTCTGGCCGGCGAGGGGAGGGCTTTTGTGGTGCTCTAGCTCACCTCCTATGCACATGAGGTGTTCGATGAAATGCCCGAGCCACACTAGTCAAGCTTTCTCCTCTCGAAGCTCGACCTCAAAGCTCCATTTTCCTCGAGATTTGTCTAGGTTTAGCGGCCCGTCACGTCCCATTCCCGTCTTCACCGCCATCGATCGCTCGCGCCGATCTCGTCGCCGGCACCACCGTGGTGAGCCTTTTGTTCTTATCTTCTTTCTGAAAAAAAAAATTCTTACTTTAGATGTATGGTTTAATTAATTAGATGCTCTGGAGAGCTATATGTTGTTAGATGAGAACTATGTATGTACTTTGGTTTCAATGTGATGATGAACTTCTATTAATTTGGTCACTTAATTATCTATTCATGATGTTCTGTAATGGTTTTTGACACACTTAATTATATATAATGCACGCAGATGAACCGGCAATGGATGTACGGTGACAGACACACCTCCGAGTACATTAAGGGCGTGCATGATTTTCTCGAAGTGGCTGAGGCAAACAAGCAGAATGGTTTTATGTGTTGTCCATGCCCTAAATGTGGGAATACGAAGTCTTACTCTGACCGGAAAATCCTTCACACCCACCTGCTTTACAAGGGTTTCATGCCACACTATAATGTTTGGACGAGGCACGGAGAAATAGGGGTTATGATGGAAGACGGCGAAGAAGAAGAGGACGGTGACAACTATGTGCCCCCTGAATACGGTGATGCTGCAACGGGGGAAGCTGCTGAAGATCAAGAGGAACCAGACGATGTGCCCAATGATGCTGCAACGGGGGAAGCTGCTGAAGATCAAGAGGAACCAGACGATGTGCCCGATGATGATGATCTCCGCAGGGTCATTGTCGATGCAAGGACGCAATGCGAAATTCAAAAGGAGAAGCTGAAGTTCGATCACATGTTAGAGGATCACAAAAAAGGGTTGTACCCCAATTGCGAAGATGGCAACACAAAGCTCGGTACCGTACTGGAATTGCTGCAGTGGAAGGCAGAGAATGCTGTGCCTGACAAAGGATTTGAGAAGCTACTGAAAATATTGAAGAAGAAGCTTCCAAAGGATAACGAATTGCCCGACAGTATATACGCAGCAAAGAAGATCGTATGCCCTCTAGGATTGGAGGTGCAGAAGATACATGCATGCCCTAATGACTGCATCCTCTACCGCGGTGCGTACAAGGATCTGAACGCATGCCCGGTATGCAGTGCATTGCGGTATAAGATCAGACGAGATGACCCTGGTGATGTTGACGGCGAGCCCCCCAGGAAGAGGGTTCCTGCGAAGGTGATGTGGTATGCTCCTATAATACCACGGTTGAAACATCTGTTCAGAAACGAAGAGCATGCCAAGTTGATGCGATGGCACAGTGAGGACCGTAAGAAAGACGGGAAGTTGAGAGCACCCGTTGACGGGTCGCAGTGGAGAAAAATCGAGAGAAAGTACTGGGCTGAGTTTGCAGGTGACCCAAGGAACGTATGGTTTGTTTTAAGCGCGGATGGCATTAATCCTTTAGGGAAGCAGAGCAGCAATCACAGCACCTGGCCCGTGACTCTATGTATGTATAACCTTCCTCCTTGGATGTGCATGAAGCGGAAGTTCATTATGATGCCAGTTCTCATCCAAGGCCCTAAGCAACCCGGCAACGACATTGATGTGTACCTAAGGCCATTAGTTGAAGAACTTTTACAGCTGTGGAATGGAAACGGTGTAAATACGTGGGATGAGCACAAACAGGAGGAATTTAACCTGCACGCGTTGCTGTTTGTAACCATCAACGATTGGCCCGCTCTCAGTAACCTTTCAGGACAGACAAACAAGGGATACCACGCATGCACGCACTGTTTAGATGGCACTGAAAGTATATACCTGGACAAATGCAGGAAGAATGTGTACCTGGGCCATCGTCGATTTCTTCCGACCAACCATCAATGTCGAAAGAAAGGCAAGCATTTCAAAGGCGAGGCAGATCACCGGAAGAAGCCCGCATGCGTACCGGTGATCACGTACTTGCTATGGTCAATGATTTACACGTAATCTTTGGAAAGGGTCCCGGCGGACTAGCTGTTCCGAATGACGCTGAGGAACACGCACCCATGTGGAAGAAGAAATCTATATTTTGGGATCTACCCTACTGGAAAGACCTAGAGGTCCGCTCTTCAATCGACGTGATGCACGTGATGAAGAACCTTTGCGTGAACCTGCTAGGCTTCTTGGGCGTGTATGGGAAGACAAAAGATACACCTAAGGCACGGGAGGACCTGCAACGTTTGCAAGAAAAAGACGGCATGCCTCCGAAGCAGTATGAAGGTCCTGCCAGCTACACTCTTACGAAAGAAGAGAAAGAAATCTTCTTTGAATGCCTGCTCAGTATGAAGGTCCCGACTGGCTTCTTGTCGAATATAAAGGGAATAATAAATATGCCAGAGAAAAAGTTCCAGAACCTAAAGTCTCATGACTGCCACGTGATTATGACGCAACTGCTTCCGGTTGCATTGCGGGGGCTTCTACCGGAAAACGTCCGATTAGCCATTGTGAAGCTATGTGCATTCCTCAATGCAATCTCTCAGAAGGTGATCGATCCAGAAATCATACCAAGGCTAAGGAGTGATGTGGCGCAATGTCTTGTCAGTTTCGAACTGGTGTTCCCACCATCCTTCTTCAATATCATGACGCACATCCTAATTCATCTAGTCGACGAGATTGTCATTCTGGGGCCCGTATTTCTACACAATATGTTCCCCTTTGAGAGGTTCATGGGAGTCCTAAAGAAATATGTCTGTAACCGCGCTAGGCCAGAAGGAAGCATCTCCATGGGCCATGAGACAGAGGATGTCATTGGGTTTTGTGTTGACTTCATTCCTGGCCTTAAGAAGATAGGTCTCCCTAAATCGCGGTATGAGGGGAGACTGACTGGAAAAGGCATGCTTGGAGGGGACTCAATAATATGGAGGGACGGATATTCTTGGTCTCAAGCACACTACACAGTTCTACAGAACTCTACCTTGGTGACCCCGTATGTCGATGAACACAAGAACAGTCTGCGCTCCAAACACCCGGAGCAGTGCGACGACTGGATTACGTGTGAACACATCAGGACTTTCAACAGTTGGTTGGAAACACGTCTCAGAGATGACAACACTGTTTGTGATGAGCTGTACTCGTTGTCCAGGGGACCATCTTTGACTGTATTGACTTACAAAGGATACGAGATAAATGGGAATACATTTTACACGATCGCCCAAGATCAAAAGAGCACCAACCAAAACAGCGGTGTCCGCTTTGATGCAGCAACCAAGAGGGGAAAGGACACATATTATGGTTACATAGTGGACATATGGGAACTTGACTATGGACATGATTTTAAGGTCCCTTTGTTTAAGTGCAAATGGGTCAATCTGTCAGGAGGCGGGGTACAGGGAGACCCACAGTACGGAATGACAACAGTGGATCTGAAAAATCTTGGGTACACTGACGAACCGTTCGTCCTAGCCAATGATGTGGCACAGGTTATCTATGTGAAGGACATGTCTACCAAACCGAGAAAAAGAAAAGATAAGGAAGCGAATACATCATACGATGAGCCAAAGCGCCACATAGTTCTTTCAGGAAAAAGGGACATCGTGGGAGTGGAGGGCAAGACAGACATGTCTGAAGATTATGAAAAGTTTCATGAAATTCCTCCCTTCAAAGTCAAGGCTGACCCAAGCATCCTGATAAACGATGAAGATTATCCATGGTTACGGCGCAATAAGCAAATGACACAAGCGAAGAAAAAGTGAAGACTTTCTCCCGCAACTATTATGATGATACCATGCCAACTTTGTAACAGACGAGTATGATACCATTGTCCGTTTTGTACACGAAGTGCATCCAGTTTTTGCCGTAACCCTCTCAACTTTCTTACTATGTGGATGAAATGATGATACCATGCCAACTTTCAACCTTTTCAGAGTTCATTTGAAATGCTTTTCAATTTCAGGGTCTTATAGCTCAAAATAATCAATAAATGCATGGAAAATAACAAATGAAGTCAGAAAGGGCAGAAAGAACTGGTACTAAAGGAATCAACTAAAAAGATTTTATAAACCTCTAGTATTATTGAAACTAAAATTATATAGAATTTATGCAACTAAAATTATCAAAGTATTTTCTGTTCAAAACATTAAATGCAAAAAGAATTTTCATAAAATAATACAAAAAGCAAAAAAGAAAATAAAATAAATAAGTATAAACAAAATAAACTTTTATAAATAAGTAGAAACAAAATAAAATAAAATAAAATAAATAAGTAGAAACAAAATAAAATAAATAAAATAAACTTTTATAAAATAAATAAGTAGAAACAAAATAAAATAAAATAAACTATAATAAAACAAAATAAATAAACCTTAATAAAATAAATAAAATAGCAACAGTAAGTATTTTGTTGTAAGTAGAAACAAAATAAAAAAATAAAGCAACAAAGAAAACAAAAAACTGGAAAAAAATAAAAAAATGCCACCTCCTGGGCCACCACGGCCTGAATACGACTAGAAACCCAGCTAGTTGGGCCAGGATTCACGCCCGCAGAAGGCCCAGCAGGCCCACAGGCAAAGCAGTGTCAAATTAGGCCCATAGGCCTGCAGTTCAGAGGAGTTCGAGAGAGAGGACGCAGCAGTGCTTATAAACAGGTAGTCGACGCTCTCAACTTGCGAGGTGGGACTAAACTCCCACCACCACGCCGCTGTGCAAGGCCATTGGTCCCGGTTGGTGGCACGAACCGGGACCAATGCCACCCTTTGGTCCCGTTCGTGGCAACAACCGGGACCAATGCCCCCCCTTTAGTCTCGGTTGGTGCCACCAACCGGGACCAAAGGCCGCTGCTTCCCGCCCTTTGGGCTGCTGAAAAGAGGCCTTTGGTCCCGGTTGGTGGCACCAACCGGGACTAATGGGTGTCTTTGGTCCCGGTTGCTGCTATGAACCGGGACCAAAGGCCTGGGTATATAAGTAGCACTTAGGAAAATTTGACGAACTCATCGCCAGTTGCCCCTCGGCCCGCCCGATGACGCCGAGCTCATCGACGCCACCAGGCTGCCCAGATCGACGCCGTCCGCTGCCCCGATGCCGCCCGCCGCCCAGACGCCGTCCGCGCGCTGCCCCGACGCCGTCCGCGCGCCCCCGTCGTCGCCCCTGCCCCGTCGCCGCCAGGTTGCCCCGACGCCGCCCGCCGCCCCCGCCGACGCCGTCGTCGTCTCCCGCGCCCGTCGTCGCCGTCGCCGTCGCTGCGGGGAAGCACCACGCCGGCTCCCGCGACCCGTTCATCCCCGAGGCCGTTCGTCCGCCGCCGCACCGATTCCGGCCGGCGACCTCGACCCCTCCCCGCGCTGTGAGCCCCTGCCTCCTCCCCTTTCCTTCTCATTGCCGTCCCCGCACGCCATCCGTAAGCGCGCGCCACCGCCAACCATCGTCGCCGTTGCCGACCACCGGCCTATTTTTCATTTTTTGTTACGATGTATGTATGTATGTTCACTGTATAATGTTCTGTATATGCTGTATAATGCTCGTTTTTGCATTTTTTGTTACCAAGAAAAAGGTCTATTTTTTGATGATATGTATGTTCATATGCTCATTAATATTTAAGAAAATGTTTATATGCTCATTTAAGAAAATGTTCATATGTAACATTTAAGAAAAAAAGTAAATGTATGTATGTTCATATGCAAAGAATTATTTTTGGATGAAATGAGATGAGATGAGATGTGTTTTGTGTTGGAGAAGAAAAGAGGAAGAAGGAAGAAGGAAGAAGAAGGAAAAGAGGGTCGAGGGGGGGGGGGGTCGATATACCGCTTCCCCGATAACATTTTTTTCCATGTATATATGCAAAAGTTACATTTTTAGAAAAATTTTATATATCTAGCTAGTAAAGGAAGAAGAAGAAAAAGAATGAGAGGGAAAAGGAAAATAAGAAGAGGAAGAAAGGAGAAGAAGAGGAGAGGAAGAAGAGGAGAAATAAATAAAAAGAAGAAAAAAGAAGAAAAAGAAGAGGAGGAGAAGAAAGGAATAGAGGAGAAGAAGAGAAAATAGAATTCTATTTTCTCTTCTTCTCCTCTATTCCTTTCTTCTTCTCCTCTTTTTTCTTCTTCTTTTTTTTCTTCAATCCTCTCCTCTATTAATATCTTCTTCTCCTCTTCTTATTTCTTCTTGGTCTTCTTATTTTTTATCGGTTATTTCTTCTCCTCTGTCATTAAGTCTCTCTATATAGGTCAGCTCTTTCATTGCATGTATTTATAGTTATCCTCACTATATTATGCAGATTGAAGATCGCCGAATTGAAGAAAAGACAAATCAGGTGATATTGGGTTCATTAACACAAATCTCATAGATGCAACTGAGGTTAAATATCATGACGAAAATACCGAGGCCAACTTGCTATGATCGTTGGTAATAAATGAAAACAAAGATATAATACTCTTTCCTTACAACTTCAAGTGAGTGTTACTGTCTTGTGCATATTCGGTTTCCCTTATTAGTCCAGGTTATGGTAATGTAATTGATGACTTATGCATGCGTGCGCAGCTTCCACTATATTCTCCTAGAGATTAAGCTTGAGCAGGGACTAGTAACCGTCTTAGACTCGAGACGAAAAGATCCCCAGGACTATGCGGACATGACTCAAATGCTCGAGAAGTAAGTTAAATCGATCATTATCCACCATATCAGCAACTTTGTTCATTTCCTGATATCAAGTAATTGTTTTCTTTTTCTGGCAGGGTTTGGAGAAAATTCACCAAAAAAGCTCCGGGACTGCCGAAGAAGCTGCAATTTAGACACCCGAAAGTAAGTACTATAGTAGCATGTTCCGCGCATCTCCTAGTGATTCAAGCGCTAGTTTCATCAATACCATTTAGCATGCTTGCTTATCAGTTTGATTGACCTTTATTTCTTGTAAAGTGGTTGTGACAGGAACAAGGGAATGATTTCTGTGGATACTACGTTTGCGAGTCCATCCGCCACACGACCTGTGAGCGGGGCTACTCTGACGAACAATATGAAGTGCGTAAGCAATAATATTCACAATTTTATTTTATTACCATCATTTGTGTTGAGTTTCATTTATTCATATATATATGTATTGACCCCCTTCTTCAAATTAGATCTTTCGAATGCGGGATGAACTCCTACCACCAGATCGTATGCGAGCAATTCAAGAGGAATTGGCGGCATTCTTCCTTGACCACGTGATCGCTGAAAACGGAGAATACTATGTGAATCCTGTGTTCATATATAATTAGGAGATTATATTGTAAGAGATAATTATTGTATATATGTAGCCGGTAGTGTCGGATAGATATACGAGAACTTGTTGTTCGACCAATCTCTCGGAGAAGGAGAGGTGGTCGATATCACTTCTCTCTGTATGCATATGTTCATGACGATCTTCTGTTTCCTTCATTTGCTTACTAGCTAGCGTGTCTAGTCCTCTTTTTACGTATATAGTACGTAGCGTCGACCAAGCACGGAGATAAGAGAGGACACTTCTCTCTATTAATTAGCTAGCTAACACAATATATGAAACACCTAAATTAACCCCCCAAAACCCCCAACCCCCAACCCCCCCCCCCCTTTCAAAAAAAAACAAAAACCCCAGCCCCTGAAATGCTGACGCGTAGATGCCTATTGGTCCCGGTTAGTGCCACCAACCGGGACCAAAGGCCCTCCTGCCTGGGCTCGCCGCACCGGCCACGTGGAGGCCCATCTGTCCCGGTTCGTGTAAGAACCGGGACTAAAGGGCTAGGGCATTAGTAACGACCCTTTAGTCCCGGTTCAACAACTGGGACAAAAGGCCCTTACCAACCGGGACAGATGACTCTTTTTCTACTAGTGATAATAAACAAATCTGTAAAGCGAAGATGCCATAAAGTATTAAGATTTTCATTTGGTATCTTCGAAGAGGAGTTGTGCTAACTAAAGACGAACTCACTCAACGCAACTAGCAAGGAATCAAGAAATGTTGCTTTTGTACTCATGACAAGACAATCAAACATCTCTTATTTCAATGCAAGTTTGTGGGTTCTAAATGCATGGTCGGTCATTCAAATAGCTTCAAATTTGTTTCTGCCCATAAGTGCTAGCTGCCAATATATATGGTCACTGGCTTGATGGAATATGAAATACGATTAGTCTGATAATACGGGTGGGAACGTCTGCCTTATTATGGTCGCTTTGACTATGTAAAATTGGTTATGTTTTTATTGGTAAAATATCTTCTCCTATGGAGGCTATTTATTGTCGTGCACACTGGCTTCGTATGTGGTCTATACTACACAGAAGGGAGTACCAATCGCTGTTCAAGTGATGATGTGTACACGGTTGGAGCGGGTGGCCATGGATATTTTTTCAAAACGGCTTCCACCCTGCTTTATATATAAGGCACTACAACCAAACTGATATAAGAACCCTGTTACAAAGCAGATCAAAGGCAAAAATAAAAGTACATGAGCAATCACACCCTAGCAAGAAAAACAATCTAGACTACTACGAAGAAAAGGAACGGGCCTCCTTCGAAAATCGGTAGACCTCAAGCATCGCTCGCACCAAGCTATTGCCAGGCAGGGCCCCTAGGCCCGCCCTTCGCTCCATAGCGTGGAGCACCGATCCTGCCTACGCAGCGAGGATTGCGAGTGGTGCCAATGAGGACCCCTGTATAGTATAAGGAGGCAAGCGAGTACGTATGCCCCATGTCAGAGTTGAAGAGGCTTCACGATAGGTTCCGAACATGCCGTCGATGACGACTTGGCGCGACCGGAGGGAACCTAGACTCACCGGCAACGCCCTCAAGAGTGTGACGATGCAACGCGTTGCCATCGCTGAGATCGAAGAGCGATCAAGAGTTTTCACCCAGAGCCTTGGTGCAGGGAGAGGGACCACACGACATCCTCAAGAGGGCGCGATACCCATGGGCATCTCCGCTGCTAGCACCGGATCTTAGAGCTTTCGCCCAGAGCCTCTCACACACGCGACACGAGGAACCCCGTGGGTACACTAGTAGAAAACGAAGCTTTATCACCGGTTCGTAAGGGCCTTTAGTGCCGGTTCTGCAACCGGCACTAAAGAGTGAAGACTAAAGCCCCCCCTTTAGTACCGGTTCGGCACGAACCGCCACTAAAGGCCCACCATGTGGCGTCAGCTCGCGCTGTGGTATGGGGGACCTTTAGTACCGGTTGGTGTTACCAGCCGGTACTAAAGGTTTTAAAAAAAATTCTAAAAATTTTGGAAAAAAAATTGAATTTTTTTTCGATTTTTAATTTTCTGAATTATTTGATGATTTAGTCTCTAATCACCCCTCTTAACTACTCAAGTGTGGATCACTCATTCCAAATCGTCTAACTTCGTGGCCGGTCACCCATCCTCTCACTCCCCCAGCCTGAGCACGCTTAACTTCGGAGTACTATTCCCTCTACTTTCCAAGTCTGCACTTGTTGTTTCCCTGACAAATGTAAGCTGACAATCCTATTAACCCTCAGCAGTTTAGCTTGACACTAGTACAAAACAGGGCTTTCGTCACAGGGCAATATTCACATTAGTCCCGGTTCAGTCACGAACCGGGACTAATGTGAGCATTGGTCCCGGTTCGTGCGGCTAAGGCATTAGTCCCGGTTCACCTGGGCCCTTTAGTCCCGGTTGGTGCCACGAACCGGGACTAAAGGGTGCGATGCCCATTAGTACCGGTTGGTGGCACCAACCGGGACTAAAGGTTAGTCAAAAAAATAAAATAAAATAAGTTTCCCATGTGATATGTGGTCTAGTTGTTGGGAAAATTAACAAATATGAATTTCGACTTTATTTGCAAAATCTCTCTGGAATTTTTTAAAATGGGCATAACTTTTGCATACGAACTCGGATGAAAAAGTTTTTTATATGAAAAATCATCTACTCGAAAAGTTACATCCGAATTTAACTAGGGGAACCCCGTTAAACATTTTCAAAATCCTCAAAAACCTAACAGAAAAAAAGATACGGGGCTTTTAAGATCTGGAGAGGCAAAAAAATTCAAAAAAATTCATATTGTGGTCAAACTGTGGTCAAACAATGGTCAAACTAATTATTCTATAATATTAGTGTTACTAAATAATTATTTCAGTTTTTTTGAATTTTGGTCAAATCTGGTCAAACAGTGGTCAAACAATGGTCAAACTAATTATTCCAGAAATATTAGTGTTACTAAATAATTATTGTTTTTTAAAACAATAGTTTCAAACTGAAACAGTGAAATGTGTCACTTCATGCTCAAGCTAAATTCCTGAGGGTTAATAGAATTGACATCTTACTATTGTCAGGAAAACAACAAGTGCAGACTTGGAAACGAGGGAGAATAGAACCCGGAAGTTAAGTGTGCTTAGGCTGGAGTAGTGAGAGGATGGGTGACCGTCCGGGAAGTTAGATGATTTGGAATGATGAGGGGTGATTAGAGATTAGAGGATAAATTGAGCAGTGATGAGGGGTGGTGATCAGAGATTAGAGGTTAAAATAATTCAGAAATTTGAAAATTAAAAAAAATTAAAAAAAATTCGCAAAAAAAAATTTCAAAAAAAAATATCATAAAATTTCCTTTAGTCCCGGTTGGTAACACCAACCGGGACTAAAGGTGGAGCTCCAGGCTGCATCCACGTGGACGGCCTTTAGTCCCGGTTCGTGTAAGAACCGGGACTAAAGGGGGGAGGCATTAGTAACGACCCTTTAGTCCCGGTTCAAAAACCGGGACTAAAGGCCCTTACCAACCGGGGCAAAAGCCCCCTTTTCTACTAGTGTGAGCATTAGGTCACAAGTTTCACCGTTTGAGTTTGAAACTATTATTGTAAAAAACAGTAATTATTTAGTAACACTAATATTTTTTGAATAAGTTTGACCACAGTTTGATCATAGTTTGACCATAGTTTGACCATAGTTTGACCAGATTTGACCAAAATTCAAAAAATTGAAATAATTATTTAGTAACACTAATATTCTTGAATAATTATGTAGTAACATTAATACTTCTTGAATAAGTAGTTTGACCATAGTTTGACCAGATTTAACCAAAAAAACTGAAATTTGAGAATATCTTTTTTTCCTTTTGGAATTTGAGGATTCTAAAAAATTGCAAACAGGCCATAGGCGGTCAAAATCGTATGCAGATTTTCGTGCTGAATTTTTTGATATATTATACTTTTTTTCCGACATCGTATGCAAAAGTTATAGCCGTTTTACATTTTCCCTACACTTTTTGCAAAACATGTCCAAATTGAAGTTTTCAAATTTTCCTAACTAGTAGATGTAGTAATATAACTACCTCTCGAAGGATTTTATATTTTGAAGTTTTTATCATTTTCTTTTGATTTTTTCAAAACTGAAATGGCGATACGGGGGGGGGGGGGGGTGGGGGGGGGGTAGAGTTTGAAAATTGCCCTATAGTCCCGGTTTGTGTCTCCAACCGGGACTATAGGTCAGACCCCTTTAGTCCCGGTTCATGGCACGAACCGGTACTAAAGGTTAGCCCTTTAGTACCGGTTTGTGCCACGAACCGGTACTAAAGGTGATCGTGGGGCCCTGGCCTGACGCCAGCCTGCCACCACCCCTTTAGTACCGGTTCGTGGCACGAACCGGTACTAAAGGTTCAACACGAACCGGCATTAATGCATAGCCGTTCGAACCGGTACTAATGGTACCATTAGTACCAGGCCAAAATCAAACCGGGACTAATGTGTCTCACATTAGGTCCTTTTTCTACTAGTGGTAGTTCTGGCACCACAAAAACACACCTCTAGAGCACGATCAGGTCACTGCCGAAGCACCACCAGTGCTAGGATCAGCTACCACCACATCCCTCACGGTCCACAAACAATGCAGCCACAAGCCCACAACCACCACCACGAGCTGCTAAAAATCCAATCTAGCGTACGACAACCCAGGGCCGCTTGTGGGTTGGGTGGCGCTTGGGGGTGGTGGGCGACGGCGGCGGTGCGGACCTATCCTAGCATGGATCTACGTCCGTTGCTTGGAGATGGACTCGCGTAGGTGGAGGTCGTCGTTTGGCGTCATGGTGGCGTCGATGGCGAAGGACCTGCCAAGGTTGACACCTCAATTTGATCTGAAGATGGACCAGTGGAAGATGGCGGCGGCGACACATGTGAGTGCGTCGGACCGGTTTGTGCCCAGGACCCGGTAGATGGCTCGGTCGGGGCCTCCGGCTTTAGATGTTAGTCTTAGGTGAGAGGTCTGGGTATGTGACCCGGCTTGCACCCCTTCATCATATGGATAGGAGTAGCAGCAGATGTTGCCAAGATGGTGGATTCAGGCATATTGTTGTTCTACTTTGTATGGTCCTCGAGAATAATCAATAAAATGGCCGCATGCATATCCCAGATGCAGAGACCGGGGGCATCCTCCTTTAAAAAAAAACAAAACAAAAACCCAGGGCCGCTGCCCCCCCCCCCCTAGAGATAGTCGTCGGCCTCGTGCCACGGCCACCCCCTTCCATGACTGCACCTGTGGGACGGTGCCGAGGGAGTCTTCCCACAACCTACGCAAGACCCCGGCAACACTACTGTCGACGGAATCGGCCAGTGACCCACCCTCGGTAGCGGCTCACACCCGATCCCGATAGGATCTCGGTGGAGCCTCACTCAAGGAGCGGTCGCGAGGCATGCGGTGAGAGCTAGTCGCGGACCACCTGTCCGCAACAGCCACATCCTAGGATGACAAAGAACTAGCAGACGACACCAATGGCGCAGGGAACCAAGGACCCAACGAGTACCAGCGCGATTGCAAGAGAGAGATGCCCTGCCGCCGCCTTGCACCGCACGAGGCTTTTTGCCCCGGCGACACCTGACAACAGTTGCGAGGAGGGAGGGAATGGGGGAGGGGAGGTTCGGCTGGGGAGGTGCGCCGTCCCGATTCCCCCAGGAGGTGACGCGGGGGGCAAGGGGATTTTGTTCGTCGTAGGCAATAGTTTCGGTCACACATGGCTGTACTCTTGCCAACTTATCGTTTTGATATTCTTTGTTTGACGTTTTGTTTTTTCGCTGTGTGCATCTTACCTATGCAGAGGAGATGTGTTGCTTATTTTCGTGTCCGTATAATGCTACATTTTGAGTTAATAAAAAACATCCTTTATAAGAAAAATAGTAAATATGATCTCCCAGAACATTGCTGTGGACTTTCCTGGTACCTCTCACTCCTAGAAAGGTACGTCTGTACGTGTCTTTTGTTTGGTCGTGGGCTTGTTATATATTTTTTGCTCGATTAGTCGTTGGCTTCATAACTACTCCCTCCGTTTCAAAATAGATAACCCAACTTTATACTAACTTTAGTACAAAGTTAGTACAAAGTTGGATCATCTATTTTGAAACGGAGGGAGTAGGATGTTAGAAGTTGTATTTATAAGACTTCCACAAGGCTGCATGTACTGTATAGAGAAACTCGGATAGGTTCAAGAAGTGGGGCACGTGCATGACATGGAAGTGAGTAGGAACAGGATATAGATTGTCATTTGACTAGCATATATTTTGGCTCCTCTCCCTGAGCAAATCAATTTCATGGACCAACTCGCAGACACTTGTTTGTAGGTCTTTATAAGAAAAAGATGCTTGTTTGTAGGGTACTTTCCTGTTCCCTAGATATTACTCCCTTTGTAAACTAATATAAGATGTTTTAGATCACTAAGTAGTGATTTAAAACGTTTTATATTAGTTTTCAGAGAGATTAGTTAATTCCATCAGTGATGCATAGATAGGAGCACGGTTCACTATGTGTAGGTACACCATGCCCTGATATATATATATATATATGAGGCTCCCCAGCGGCCAGCATCTATTTCTCCAAGTGCATTATACTTTGTCTTCCCATTTTCTTACTTTGTTTCATCCCTTCTTTGCCTCTTTGTTCCACGCCGTGTCTCTTGCAGTGCTGTACGTGCCACAAGAACAGCAAGAACAAATATATTTTGAGTTTTAGTTCTTGGACGACGCTGCTAGCTCGGAATGGGCGGTCTCAGGAAGGATGGCCCCTTTTTGTGGCCCAGCTTGTGTCTATCGAGCAGCTGCCAGAAAACATTGCCCACAAAATGCACCCATTAGAATCGCACAGATGTTTCGACGTTCGGTGGGTACACACTGCATTCCTGGAGGATTAGGACTGAGATCCTATGATTCCATTGCACCACAAGGTTTCTTTGGTCGTCTGCGGACCATCCAACACATAAACTATAAACTGCTTCTAGATGTCTGAATTTTCAACAAGACAAATGTATTACTCCCTCTGTAAACAAATATAAGAGCGTTTAGATCACTAAAATAATATTCTAAACACTCTTATATTAGTTTACGGAGGGAGTACTAACAACCGTCCTTGTCTCTGAACTCACAGCCAATGTCAGCATATAGTTATATATCTTTCCTACTTATGAAGGTTGAAGTTGATGTTGAGTTCACATATGGGACCAGCACTTCTACCCACATGTAAGACTAGCAACCTTCCAAAAGATATAATAAACGAATGTTACTATTATGAGAAGGGTCATTTACATTTCAGCCTCTAACTCGAACCACCTCCAGATCAGCCCACCTCCTCAATCGACATAAGCATTTTTTCAAACGGCTTCCACCCTGCTTTATATATAAGGCACTACAACCAAACTGATATAAGAACCCTGTTAAAAAGCAGATCAAAGGCAAAAATAAAAGTACACGAGCAATCACACCCTAGCAAAAAAAAACAATCTAGACTACTACGAAGAAAAGGAACAGGCCTCCTTCGAAAATCGGTAGACCTCAAGCATCGCTCGCACCAAGCTATTGCCAGGCAGGGCCCCTAGGCCTGCCCTTTGCTCCGTAGCGTGGAGCACCGATCCTGCCTACGCAGCGAGGATTGCGAGTGGTGCCAATGAGGACCCCTGTATAGTATAAGGAGGCAAGCGAGTATGCCCCATGTCAGAGTTGAAGAGGCTTCACGATAGGTTCCGAACATGCCGTCGATGAGGACTTGGCGCGACCGGAGGGAACCTAGACTCACCGGCAACGCCCTCAAGAGTGTGACGATGCAACGCGTTGCCATCGCTGAGACCGAAGAGCAGTTCCTACTCACCTCCATCTGATGCACGTGGCTCTAGTTCCAAGCATGAACCAACCCTAGCAGTTGTGTACACCACACTATCCTAGCAGCACCAACAGAGGACACCGCTTTAATAAAACTGATCGATAGAGGGGGCAGTGTGAAACAGGTTTTCGAGCAGAGAGTGAAACAGGAGCACATACCGTTCTAGGTCATATGATGAATTGGGAAATATTTACGCACATCAAACATGATGCACGCATTGCACAAGTGCTCTCAGACCCAGCAAGGCAGCAACACTACACTTATACTGTATTCCAGGCCAGTATAGTCCAACATTGTATATCAGAGTATGTGGACTCCATTGAGCATTGGCAAAAGGTTGAAGTTCCCTGCTATGCATGCTTTCCGATGCCGCTTATTCCAAGTTAGTCAAGAGTACCAGAAGACAAGATTTTCTGGATCCAACTGCGCCACTTGTGTCGAAACCCCTTGTGCTTGAGAATGACCAAGATCATTCCAGGTCCAATCTTGTCAAAATCCTTCTCAAAGTCAAGTTTGAGCACCACCATTGGTTTTCACTATTGTGGCATTGGAACAGATAATCAAAAGCCCATGCAATACAATCTTGAATTGTTCTGGATTTGATGAAACTATATTCATTGACACGGATCAGATCCAAAATGATTTATTGAAGCAAGTTAGCTGAGAGCTTTGTGAGAATCTTAACAGTGTAAATCAAAATTCCGCAAAAAAAAAACAGTGTAAATCAAAAGGGATATAACACTATAATCATTGACACAAAAAACACTGCCTTTTTTTTACTTAAAGTGATAAAACCACTATTAATAGTTCAATTTTTGTGCATGGCGACCTAGTCAGAAAAATTGCACTTTGATGCAGCCCAAGGAGAGCATATTCTAGAGGGAAGTGTCGAAACTATATCTTCGAGGGGTAGATCCTTGTAAGGAAGGAAGAATTTTTTAGGGTAAAGCCTTCATGATGGATTATATTAAATTGTCGAACACAAATACATCGGTTTCTATATAGAGGAAAGGAAATCAGGTGTGTCCTCATACCAAGAGAAAAGGAAATTAGGCAGGTTCTCATACCAAGTGTTTTGCGGACCAACACATGTCTAGCTATAATATCTGCTCCAAAACTATGTTCTCTAGGAAAAGGCTCGAAACAAACTCTAGTGAAAAAACGACATAAAAGAGTGCACCCAGCGAGTTGCCCCCTTCCTTCATGATGTTGATTACCTCTATCAAAGTTCACTTCACTTGTTTTGCATCGAAGTATTCACGCTACAAGTAGACCTTCATGCAGAAAAGGTGCTTCAGCAGTGGTCGGATCAGAGACAAAGGGGGTTCCACGGTTCCTTGCCGGGAGAAAAACTCCCGTGTCATCTTTCAAGATAGCGCATGAGCTATAAGATAGTTGGAACTGTAGTTGTGAATTACATACCCTCACTAATAAGGGCATCTCCAACGGCAACCCGCAAATCTCCTCCCGCATCCGTACGCGAACAGGGAGGGACCAGTCCGCGGACACGGAGGCAGGAGGCAGCCGTCCAACCCTAGCCGCATTTTGTAGGCCAGAAAATTCAAATTCAAATCTACACTGATCCACACAACACGCCGGATTGCATCCCCGATCACAACAAAAAGGAAGCAAATATGCTTAGTTTTTACATGACCGAATCCAAAAGAGCATCAGTCCGGCAGTCCATGCATTTCTACCATGTCGGACCGTCCATCTCAGCAAGATGCTTTCAGATCAAGAGGTGCCATCGCCGCCGCGTACGCAGCCTCCGTGTCTGCGTCCACCTCCGCCTCCACCGCGTCCTCATCTGCCACCGTCACCAACTCATCTTTCTGCCGCTCTAGCATCTGGTAGTGGCCGGATTGCACGATCATTCTAGCATCGGCATCCAAAGAGTTGATATTCAAGGTCAACATCTTGGCGTCCTCCACATTGGCGGCGATCTTCACCCTCTTTTCCTCGAGCGCGGCCTTCTTCTCCTCGAGCGCCGCCTTCCTCTCTTTGATCATGTTCCTCCTCTCTTTGAGCTTGATCTTCTTCTCCGTCGCCTCCATCAACTGCTTGAACCTCTCCGCCTTCCGCTCCTCCTTGATGTCGGAGCGCCTCATACATGCCTCTTCCTTCTTCGCCAAGATCTCCTCGAACCCTCCGTCAGCTTGGCCGCCGCACCTTCTCGCTTTGCCCTCTCCTCCTCCCCCTTCTTGCCCTGCAGATTTCTTCTAACCTTCTTCGGTGGTTCTTGGGCTGGGTTAGTAGGGTCACCGATTTCTTCCTCGTTGGCTTGGGCAGCGGTCTTGGCAATGGAAAGGTTCCACTTCGGCTGCCCATTCAACTTCAACCAACAATGCATGACAGTGAAGGACTTCTTCTTCAACTTCTTGTACACCACAAAAGCACGAGTAGGCTAAAAAAGTGAAACAATGCATATCCGTCCAGTGAGCAACAAAACAATACATGTCCGGCTAGTGATCAACAAAACTAAACCATATCCAGCCAGTGATCAACTTACTTGCTCGGTGATTTGTGCACCGCTAGGCCACCGTGCCATGAGATGCTTCAAGTGCCCACAATACTTGGATGGTGTACCATCGATGGTTGAGGGACTTTATCTCATGGCTGCGGATCAACGCGTCGGAGTAGGGCGCGAAATGTTGGTGCTCATGGAACCATATGTGACTGTTCCTCCAAAAGGTTGCACCCTTTTGCTCAGTGCCATGGAAAAGATCAAGGCTAGTGGCCAATCATGCGTCGCACAGCAGCTCATACTCCCGCATGTTGAAGCATTCTCCTCTACCCTTCTTCTTCTTCAGATCGCCAGTTGTATCATCCGAATCATCGTCGTTGTCGTCGTCCTCCTCCTCCTTCCCCTCCCCCCCCTCGAAATGCTGCTCTCAGGCGGCCCAATGCTGTTGTTGTTGTTGTGTGCCATCGTCGGTCTGGGAGTAGGACTGCTGCTGCTGGTAGTGGCCGGACTGGGTGGGATTCAAGACCTCATAGCCCCCTCCTCCTCCCTCGCCTGTCGTGGATGATATCCAACATTTCCCTGTCCGCCTTGTACGTCGGCTGCCCCGCTCTCAGCATTGCAGTAAAACAACGAGCGACACCCATCTACTCTCCGCCCGCCGTCCTTGTCCGGACGAGCGACGGCGAAGAATACTCGGAGGAGAGTGGCGCCGCGCTAACATCGATGATGTAAGGAACTGTACCGACGGGGTTTGCGAGCTGCTTGGTGGCGTAGTAGTACAGAGGCTTGTAAGGCTCTGGCCACGGTGCCATCTGTACTGTGGGCGTGCCCATCTGGCGGCGTCCACCACGGCCTCGCCGACCGCCTCGTCCGCCACGCTCATCGCCACCACCAGTCCCACCGGCGACCAGATGCTTCTTCATCTTCTCCTCCTTTGCAGGCTTCGCTTTGACGCGGTGATTTTGTCGCGCCTCCAAGCTGATCTTCCGGGCGAGCGTGATGCTCGGATCCTCTGGCACCTCCGCCGCCTCCATCTCCGACAGGTTCTCAGATGGTTCCATGCATCGGTGGCGGAGGAAAGGAGAGGGTGGGAGAAAAGAGCGGGAATTGAGCGGAGAGCGACGGGGAGTGGAAGAAGAGAGTGGAGGATTTTGGCGCGGAAACAATGCAGGATGCTACGAAAGCGCGGGCTCGGCCTTCCTTTTGGGTAGGCCAGGGGGCGGAGAGCGACGTTTCGCGTGTTCGGACCCCCACAAACCTCCCCCACGTTTGTCTCCGGTTTGCGGGAGAAATCGCGTTCGGACCGCTCCGCGGACCGATAGAGGTCGGTGTTGGATGGCTTCCACGGTCCGGACGCTTGCGGGAGGTTTACGGGTCGGCGTTGGAGATGCCCTAGGCCACATACCGTTATTATTTTCGTCACCTATTACCTTTGTGTGATGCCATCTTTTTTTCTGCAAACGGTTAAAGAAAATAAGTTAGGTATCTTGTGTGTGAAGAGAGACAACTTAGGTACAAGGAATCTAATGGTTGTAGTTAATTAGGGTAGAGGAACACGAATTTAGGAGTTTTAAGATATAAAGTCGGTTGTTTGGTTGGAGGGACTAAAAAAATACGAGGGATAAGGAGTGGAAGCTTAATTAAAGTCTAAGTCTCACCATTTTAATAGCATGAGAGGTGTCATAAATTGGATGAACAAAGAACTTCTTGACGCTTCATCGTAACTCAAGTTGTTATCCATCGACTAATACCTCATGAATTCCTGCTAACCAAACAAGAGAATGAACATCTCTACCGAACTCCCTAAATTGAGACCCGATCACCTTCCAAATAGAGGACTGAAACTGAAGTGATATATTCAATGCATAATCTCACCATAACTCCCTTTCCCCTTCCCAAAGTGGCCAAAGGTATGTGCTCTTAAGTACCAGAAACGTTTTAATTCACACTACATTAAGGGGGTGTTTGGTTCAGGGACTTTTTAGTCCCAAAGACTAGAAAAAGTCACTAAAAAGTCCCTAGGAACCAAACGGGAGGGACTTTTTCTACAGGGATTAGAAAAAGACTCTACTAAAGAGTCTTTTTTGATTAGTCCCTGGGACTAGAAAAAGTCCTAGGACTTCTGAACCAAACACCCCCTAAGCGTCAGGAGCCCTTCGTGACAAATGATTCTAGTAAGCGTTCTGGCCAGCACAGGCTGTTTGTTCCCTCGAGGTTTGCGTTAGAGACTTGTTGTGCTCTATTTTTCATTTTAAATTCCCTTCTATACTGACGGGCGGGCGGACCCATTAGTCATATAGACATATAGTATTCTTGAAATTCCGTTTCGTATTTATAAGTGGGCCCATGCCATGTCATCCATCTACGATGCCACGTCATCACACTTTATGTATACGGATAAGATAAGCACCGTATTTGCACGTTCATACCAAGTTTTAGAACCAGTTTGGCGTAATTTTCAAGTTCAAACACTAAAGTAAACATCAGTGGCAAGTTCAAGCACCAGTAGTGTATTTACCTCAAAATTGCCAATTTTCAGAATTTACTGTTCGTCCAAGATTATCTGAGCCTGAAATGACAATTGCACTGAGCTTGTTCCTTCTCACTCGAGGAGTTAGACAGGATTTTCCGGAGAGGCCAAACACAAAATATGGATGTTTGGGTGCATTGACAATATTTTTTCTAATCTAAACACCCCTCAAAGAAATTTCTTCATGATTTTTATTAATGCTGGGTGGCCATGGCCCCTGCTGGCCTGGCCGTAGCTACACGGATGCTCCTTTCTGCTGTACAGAGTAAGATGGAAAAGAAAGAATTGCACTTTGGCTTGTGGAGATTGAACTTTGAGGACAGGATGTGCCTCCGTTGGTATTTCCGAAGCCTCACATTCCTAATCATCCCTACTAGTTCCGTGTTGACACAACTTCTAAACCATACAATTCCAAACCATACAATTCCAAACCATACAATACAGTAATATTATGTATATATGTTGGTAGCTAGACGTGAGAGTATGATCAGGTTCTGTCAAATGAAACTAGGACTATATAGATTGGTGTTGTATTCTAGAGCTAGCTACTGCCCACTGCCGCATTAGTTAATGCTCCTGTGTTCATATAAATTTAGGGCATCTCCAACACTGACCTTCAAATTTGCTTTCGTTCGTGGACAGAGAGGTCAGTCCGTGGACGATGCAGGAACCGGCCATCCAACGCTGCTCGCATACATTTCAACCAGTGTTTGAACTAATCAGACGAAATTCATGCAAACATGACGGATTTCATCAAAGTTCGGATAGAAAGTAGCACAAATCATCCGTACATAGCATGCAAATAAGTCTAGTATACAACAATAGTTCAAATTCAATGAGCTTAACTGGATGTTCAACAAGTTTTTCATGAATGGATCCTGTCGTCCCACACATACTGGCCCTTCAGCTTCATCCAACAAAATATGTACCTAAAAGGCTATCCCTCTATCCCGTGGTACATCACGGCAGCGTGTACACGTTACACAATATGTAGGGCAACATTGGGTTAATGAATGATTCAATCGGCAAGTTGAGCAAGAAGAAGCAAACCTTACGATCTCCTCCTTTGTCGTGCGCCATGTCCACCTTGCCTCCAGCCGACCAACCGCGTCACAAAACTTGGTGACAGAGGACTGGATGGCGAACCATCGATACGCCAGTGACCTCACATTGTGTTGATGGATGATGTGCCTGTCGTAGGGTGCAATGTGCTTTTGCGCGTGAAACAAATCATGCACGTGCTGCCAGAAGGGACCACTTTGCTCCTGCCTACGAAATCCGTGGATATGGCCAACCATGCAGCGCACAACAACTCATCCTCCATGGTTGAGTACCCGCCATCCTTCGTACTCTAAAAACATGACATGGTGTTCAAAAATAAGCTCAATGGCATGTCACTGAACACCTACCAGGCGTGGTGACCGCTATGGACGACGTCGACAAGGGGCGGAGTGTACCTACCTATCGATGGGGTCCTCGGTGGATGACCCCGTCGTAAAAGACGAGCGGGTGCGTTGGTGCTGGTTGCGGAGGTCTGGCAGTGCCTGTGTGCCGGCCGGAGAGGTACAACATCGGCGTCGGAGGATGAGGGTGTGTATGCAAAGTAGGGGGAGAAGGGGCGGATTAGAAGAAAATGGGACGGGGAAGGGGTTTTGGCTGGGCCGGGGGTGTTGGAGTCCTATGTTGTTGCTGTCCGGACTCCGGCAAAGCCCATCCCCCCCCCCACCCCCAATACTCGGCAGACTGATACAAACCCGCGTCGGATGACACAACACATCCGGACAGCACGACCCGGAGTATGCGGACGGTTGGAGTGTCGGATTTGGAGATGCCCTTTAGTACTTGTGGTGTGTGGTGAGAAGATTACTAGCTAGTGTGATAAAGAAGAACCGGTAGTGCCATCGAAATAGCATAGGGTTGTATGTATATTTTGGAAAACTAGGCAATTGCCCGTGAGTTGCTACGGGAATTAACATACACAATTATTAGGTGTTTGTATTTCGTCTTGGATACTTTTGATTATATCAAAATTAATATATTTCATCTTCCGCTGACTTACTATTCCATGATAAATACAGAAGTATTCCTATGTATTTTTGTATACATAAAAAAAATTATTTTTGTACTTTTCTGGATGAACGCGACATATCCCATACTCCCCGTCAAGCTTTCATGCAACAGTAGTAAAAGAAACAATGACTCAACATGTATGTTTATAAACAATGACCCATTAGATAAATATACAATAACATTCTTCACTGTAATCAGGCACATGCAAATGCACAAATGTTTATAAACACACATATCCTCCATTTCATTTTAAGTATTCATAATGTCTAAAAAATGTTTTATGTACAAATCACACAATGCTTTCAACTTATGTTCAGAATTTCTCATCCCTATGAACGCACACGTGCACACTCTATCCCTATGAGCACCTCTGAGAGGCTGAGCCGGCATATCATCTTAACATTTTATGTAGTCACCGTAGGTGCCTCGTTGTCGACGGGAACGCATCCTCTCACTGAACGAACATCGCCGGAAATCCTTAAATAAATCCAGAAATAAATGCGAGCACCAAGACTTGAACCCTGGTGAGCTGGGGATACCACTGTCCTCCTAACCATCCAACCACAGATTGCTTCTCTTATCTAGCACTCAATCAAACACAAAGTATATATACTTTTTTCCGCAAAAAGAAACACATACTATGTTTTAGGGAGAGGAAAAGAAATTTTTCTTATTCATGCATGATGACGTGGGTGCATTCAGGGAAAGAGATATATCCCGTGACTACTGAACGATTGGGAGGCTGGCTTCATTATAGGGAGATCCGGATTTATTGGGTTACTAAAAATAAATAAACAATATTTATTAGTTTGCCGAAGATTGATCAAATGACTATTTTGATTTTGCTTGTCAAATGGAAACCGTGCTCAGTGAGGGTAACTAAAAATAATAAATAATATTTATTAGGTTGCCAAAGATTGATCAAATGACTACGCCGATCGGTGGAGGAGTGGGGGTTGTACGAGAGAGAGAAATTGACCAAGTGTGGGGACGCAAGATGGAAGAGGGAATCGTTACGTCTATTTTAGGTACTAGAGATACAGATCATATACATAGTAGTAACGATGCTATGTGCCGGCCCATGTGGTGCAATTTAAATTGTAGACTAATAAAATTGCAACACCCGACTAATGTCTTGTTGGTGGCGTGCTCTTTCTACCATGATCAACCATTAGGATGCTTAGTTTGTAGCTTTGGAACTATAAAGTCATTAGATCAAGCAGGTGATTGAATCCCGAGATCACCTTCTCTTTAGGTGTCAATTTGCTAAAATATGCTGGACTTATCTTTGCCACTCTTTGAACTTGAACATTACCCACTCAGCTCTGGAATGTATTGATGCTCTAAAGCATAGTTTGAGGCAGCCGTTTTTTTCAAGGAGTTAATCGTCCTTTGTTGCTCTAGTATTTGGATCACTGGGAATGCAGCAATCTTCAGACGTCCGAAGCCAAAGCTATCTAGGTCACAAGAGATTTCCAGTATGAAAATATGGGCCTTGTCCTTCATAGAGTTCAGCGAAAAAGTTATGTGCATTTTGAAGCCTGGGTTTCTAGATTTGCATAGTTCTCTCTAATCAACTAGCCAGGTTGATTTTGAGTAGTTAGTGCTTTTTTTCTTAGTATTTCCTATCCGTGTACAATACTTTTTTTGTGTGATGTACTTGTATAAAGGAAAAATATAAAACATGCAATACACCGCGTCTAATATGGAACTGACATTCCCTACAAGAGGACCCTGGTGTGAATGAACGTTCCCTCATAGGAGGCTCATTGGGCAAACGGTGTCATCAGAGTGCGTTCCCTCAAAAGATCACTCCCAGGGAACATTCTGTAGTTGCCATGCTATATATAGCAGAAGATTTGTCATGCTATAACAGAAAGATTTGTCATCCTAAGAAAAAAATTATCGTGCTATAATAGGGATTTGTCATACTGCAACAAAGAAAATTGACATGCATTTTCAGGGAATTGATATGCTGCGGCAGAGAGAATAACCAGGCTAAGAAAAGAAGGAAGTTGCCCACATGTCCAAGAATTGCCGTGCTGCAGCAGGATGAATTGTTATGCTACACGAAGAAGTTGACATACATGCTTTCAGTAATTGTCATGGTACATCGTAGGGGAGTGTCATGCTACACACGGGGTTGTTCGCTTGGGAAGTGTATAGGAGGAAACGTCATTCGCCCGGGAAGTCCATGAGAGTGAACCGTGCGTCCAGAAGGATTGTCACAGGCCGTTGCTTTGAGATTCGTGCAGGATCAAACGAACTAGAGAGGGCTCTCTAAAAAATGGGAAGTCAGCTCATTAGCATTTTCGTAGTATTTTGCAATACAACTACATGTCCAACACCTCATCAAAAGGTTTGCCAAAAAACTCATCAAAACGCTCACACCCTACTGTTGTTCTGCCCATTCGTCTGCTACGATGACACCAAAGCATACTAAATCCATCACATTTGGCGCCACACGGACGCATTCAACTCCCGTGCCATTGCCACCATTGGCCAGCTGCTGCCGCTACCTTCGGCCAGCGACAAGACACGTTCGAGAGGCAACGTTGATAACTACGTACACGTACGCTCCCGCAAAAACAAAAAGAAAACTACGTATACGTACGTAACATACTGATTACCGAACTCGGTCCCTCCCTACATATACAAGAAAAGGCAGAGCTAGAAGCAGAGTACACAAGTCAGCACACTCAGCGATGGCTTCCAAGCAGATGCTCATCGTCGCCATCGCCGCGGCCGCCCTCGCTGTCGCCTTCCTTCCGGGGCTCGTCGTCGCCTCGGAACACGTGGTCAGCGACGACAAGGGCTGGGCCCTCTATGTCGACTACACGGCCTGGGCTGAGACCAAGCAGTTCGTGGTCGGCGACACGCTAGGTAATCGCAACGACGAACCATTACGCCCGCGCGCACGCTCGATCGCTTCATTCTCTCTGCGACGAGAAAGCAATTAAATTGCTTGCAGATCTCGTGCTAACTATATCGATCGCAGTGTTCGAGTACGGTATCTCCAGCCACAATGTCGTGGAGGTGAGCGGGCCAGATTTCCTCATTTGCCACCAGACCGACAACGCCGTCGTCCGGACCTCCGGCGAGGACCGGGTCGCGCTCGACAAGGCCGGACGCCGGTGGTTCTTCTGCGGCATCGACAACAACTGCGAGAACGGCGTGAAGCTCAAGATCACCGTCCTCGAGACCGCCCCACCGGCTCCCCAACCCAAGGCCCCGTTGGCTGCTCCACCGCTGTCCAACCCCGCCGGCAAGCTGCAGGCCCGCTTCGGGGAGGCGGCGGCCATGGTCACCACGGCAGCTGCGGCCGTGCTCGTGCTCTAGGCTCCCACTCGGTCGACCATGTCTCCTCTGCATATGTGAGCCACCAAGATTTTTTTTGCTTAGTAAAAATGTTATTGTTTTTTCTTTTGTAATTAGTGAAGTCACAAGAAACAATGCATATGATATTGTCCAGTTGAAAAATGTTTTTTCTCTATATTTTTCTGAACATTTCCTTATTTCTGTTATATTGGCTCCCTTCTAGTGGGAGCGCCGGCCACACAGGAGCAGAAGGATGTCACTTTCAAGGTGGGGAGTATGGACCTGGGCGAGTTCTTCGTTAGTATGGAAGTGTCCGAGCGGGCCACCAACATTAAGTGGGAAATGGTCATCCTTTATGGCCGTGCCGACCGCCGTCGTTTAAATCTATTTCTGGAAGAACTCCATAGAAAAATCTCAAGCGCCGAGTTACCGGTGGTGGTGGGAAGGGATTTCAACCTCATATGTCACCTAGGGGACAAGAATAACAACCTCACCCCCGGATGCAACATTTCAATGATTGCATTGCTGACCTTGGCCTTCGTGAGATTGATCGCATCCGGGCTAGATTCACCTGGATGATTAAACAAGCTGACCTGACTTGATACGTTTTAGATCGAGTCTTCATGTCTCCGGATTGGAAGCTTCGCTGCCCCTCGCCTCTCGGCGGGGTATTACCAGGATTGGCTCAGACCACGCCCCGCTTCTTTTATCCTCCATGGATGAAGGGGCGCAACCGGCAAGGACCGTGCCACCGGCACGTCCTGCCTAGGCTCCATGGAGCTCCTCCCCGAGGCACCAGCCACCACCGAAGCCGGATCCGGGCGCGCCATCTTGGCCAACGCTGCCTAACAGAGCTTCCCTTCCGAGATCGGACTCGAAGGCCTCTTGCACTAGAACGACGCATGGCCAACCGCCAACACTACTTGTCGCGGATGCACATGGGCCGAAAGGTGCAATATTTTTTCGGTGGCCTTCCCAGAAGGAGTTGAAGCAAAGGCCATGAAGATCCATCGGGAACTCTTGTCTTTCCTACAAAGACGATGACGATGGCGGCAGCCGATGACCCGAAGGACCAGTCTCTTGCTAGCGCTTCAGCGCCGGCGATGACTCCAGAGGGCCTTACAGATGGCCCCGGCTTCCACCAGCCGCCCACCAGCGCCACCGTAGGGCCATCCGTAGCCGCATCCTACGGGATCTCTCCACCCGACGAGGAAGAGCGGCCAGAGCCTGGCGACCCAGAGAGCCCAGGCCGGAGACCACCGACCGATGCATGGGGAAAGCAGAGGACACCGACTACAAACTAGAAGATCCAGCTGACATCACGCGTATGCAAGGATCTGCACCGGGGAGCAAGGTGACGCCGCGGACGGAGTGGTTGGCGGAGGGGCGGTGGATGCCGTGGTCGGAGTGGCCGACGACAGAAAGCGCATGGGCCCGGGGCTTAGGTGTCTTGGGGTGTTGTCACATTACCAAACATGAATGGTTTAAATAATAGATCAATGAAAATCTACCTAGTCACAAAATCCAAACTTAAACTTAAAGCTTTTCTAGGAGCTGAGGGTTCTCCAACACTGACCCGTAAACCGGACACCGTATATGTCCGCGGATAGAGGAACCAGTCCGTGGACACTGATGCGGGAGTTGGCCATCCAAAGATAGCCGCATACATTTCAAAACTTATTTGTATAAAATGGACAAAATTCAATTAAACACGGCAAAATTCATTCAAGTTCGGTCAAAATTTACATACCGATATTTCGGTTGTTTTACTGAAAACTAAAAAAAAAACACATCTTGTACCGGCCGACTACCTCGTATGCGCGGACACCATGCCCGGCCGCACCACCGCCGCCGCCGTCGTCCCTCCAACGGCGGTAGGGCGCTGGTGGGCCGTGGCAGCCTTGTCCGGCCGCAGCCTAGCGCTCGTGGAGGAGCCACTCTGCTTCTTCCTGCGCGGTGCGGAGGGCCGCCACGGCCAATGCCGACGGCTCCCGCAAAGCCGTAGCAGCGTCCTTGCCATTGCCGACATTGGCAGAGGACTCACTAAGTGATCACTCCTTGCCGATCTTGGCAAGCTTGCCGTCATAGCGGCGGCGGCGCCGCCTGGTAGGCGTCTTCGCGTTGGTAACGGAGCGGTCGAGGGTCAGGTGGCGACGAGGTCTGGATCGTTGCAGACCCCATTCCGGTGTTGATTCTGTTTCTTTACCACGACTTCCATGAAAGTGATTCCAAGATGAAAATTTGCAAGCACACTAAATATTTCTTAATGTTAAGGTCTGATTTTTAATTATTTTTTTATTTTACTGTTCATCCGGGCTCATTTAAGCCCCGCTAAAAAACTCCATCTCCCATGGGGTGTATATATATTTCCGATATTACAAAACATATGCGTACTGGTAATAATGTGATGTGCCACCTCATGCCGTGCAATTTTTCTTCGGTGAACAAAGCCAATTACGTAAAATTGCGTAGGGCTACAGCCCCGGCATGAAAGGGTTCTCGCTGCTGAACACTGAGGGAGCCCAAGGCTGCCGCCTCAGAACAAAGAGATCATCAGCTCGTGCTGACCGAACGCCTCGCATTGCCATCCTTCTGCCATGGTTTTGTTCCAGCCAAAATCCGGTACCTAACCCCCAAAAAAACTGGATATAGCTCACGCTAGGAAGGAACTTTGCTTGAATTTTTACAGTTTGAACCACTGAACAATGGTCAAATAGGCTTCATATATACGTGTTATAGCAAACTATGCACTATAGTATTTTCCGCAGGTAATTTGCATTATTCAAGCGAATAAAAAAAAATTTGGCGGGTACAGTGGCATGGAGTGGAATTCGCGACATCCTGATGTTTACTAGGCATGCTGCTCCACTGGAGTAGGGAGTAGTACATTGTGGGTTAAATTTAATATACTTTGATGCTAAATAATTTAAAATTAGTTTTTATAAATTCAATCAAAAAATTACAGAATTTCTGAGATATTTCGGAAACTGGATTCTCTGGCCCCTCGGGGATAAAACCGGAATCAGAATAAAAAACCTTGGTACTCACCCGACTGTTTACCCGCGAAAAAAAAGACTGTTGAGGGAGCTCGGCTCCACCCCGGCACTTACCACCATATCGGCAGCTAGTTTTTCCAGCCGCTAAGGCAACCCATAGTGGGAGTAACATAAGTGATAACATTATACATATCTAGGCAAAATAAATGATGTGGCAAAGAATTAATAAGGACAGAGAGGCATGCGGCAATATAGTATGCGGCTCACACTATGCGTAATATCACACATATCAAAACAAGATGAGTGTACAACCTAATAAATGGAGTGTTGCATGACACCACCCATATGTTACTCCCTACTATAGAGATAATAATATGAGAAATTCACTTTGACTCATAGGTATATATGCACCCATTGTCTAAATACACATTTTAAAAAGTTAAAAAGTTTCGAGAAAAATCCCACGTGTAAATCCGGACATTACATGTGAGTGCACCAAGTTTCGATGAAAAAGGACATTTTTTGTGGCTTGTGTAAAAAAGACAATTTTTTATGCTTGATTATAGCTATTCACGAGGCATTTTTTAATCTTTTTTATACATGCCACAAAAAATGTCATTTTTCACCGAAATTTTGTGTGCGAACATAAGATGTCCGGATGTACACGCGGCATTTTTTCTCAGAATTTGTTAACATTTTAAAATGTGTTTTTATACATATTTCATAATAGGTGTGTCTACACCTAGAAGCCAAAACGCCACTCTTGATATAGATTACTAGTCTAAGATACTCCCCACTATGAATAATCTATTGCATTCATTCTCAGAAGAACGTCATTGTACTAATCTTCTGAAACCACAAACCGTGTCTAACAGAACCGACTTATTTTGCAATACAACTACATGTCCAACCCCTATATCATCAAAAGGTTTGCCAAAAGAACATTTTTTTACGGGTGTTGCCAAAAGAACTTAGGGCAACTCCAACCCGGTGACCCAAACGGACGCGCGTTTTGTCTCATTTTTGTTCATTTGGGTCGACCGAGCGGATGGACACGTCTACTTTTTGGTTTGGCTCGGCCGGTGCGTCCAACGGATGGCAATCCCATTTTTCCGCGCATAAAGAATAAGTTTCAAAAACACGCGGCCGAAATGAACATAATTAAACACTAATGGCCGGGCAACCGCCGGCCAAAGTCCACTTATACATTAGTAAAACGTTAAACAAAAACGCGCTCGCACGCTGCCCTAGGACTCGCCCTTGCCCTTGCCCTTGCCCTTGCCGTCTTCGCCGTCACCGGTGAGGTCGATGAAGGTTAGCGGCAGCCCAGCCCACGCGAACGGGCTCTGCCACGTCACGAACGCCGCATCCTCCGTCATCTACTGCGGCGGCGACATTGCGCCGCGGCAGGCGCGCTCCTCCTCCTCCTCCTCGTCGCGCTCCCACAACATTTGCCGCTCGCCGTTGGCCTGCTCCTCCGCGAGCCAGTGCTGTTTCCAGCGCTCCAGGTGGGCTGCCTCCTACTCTGATGTAGCGTCGAAGTGGATGGAAGGCGCGCTCACCAACTCGCGGGACCGCACCCGTCCATAAGTACGACTCGTCGGGCCAAGTGGGCGGCGGCGGCGAGCGCTTACGAGTGGGCTCGGGCTCGAGGATAGGCTGCGACAGCGCCTGGGCGTAGAGGGGGGCGTGGACGGAGTCCCGCACCGCCGGCAGGGCTAGGGCCTGCTCCAGGCCATTCTAGTGTGCGTCCTTCTCGAGCCGGCTTTCCTCGAGCGCGGCCTAGTACGCGGCCTCCGCCTCCTCCTCCTCTGGCAGGACCTGTGGGGGCGGCGGCGCAATGGCGTGGTTGACCTGCACGCCGTGGCGGCGCTCCTCCTCGTGCTCCAACGCGAACCAAAGCTCCCAGTTGGGAGAGTCCTGCGCGTAGGCACGGAGCGTGCGCTGCTCCGGCCCAATGAGCTCGCGACGTCGGCGAACCTCCTTGGCGTGCACCCCGGTGAGCACGACACCGCTAGAATGCGAATGCGTTGTGGGTCCAAATGTCAATCGTGCGGCAGGTTAACATCTGGATACCGGAGGGGCTGGCGGTACCGCCAGTGCCACCGCGCCTTAGGACTGGGATGTACAATCTCTCTGGCTCCCGTGGTGACCTGCCACGTCGATGAGCCGCCACCGAGGGCGGCGGCGGCAGAGGCAAGCGAGACGAGCTCGCGCTGGGGCAGAACATGCCCTTCCCCTTACCGTTGAAGAAGCCCAAGGCGCGCTAGGATTTGCCTGTCGCCGGCGAGAAGGCAAGCTAGGCTAGATGTGCACGGGGATTGGAAGTCGTTTAATATGACCGCGGGCGGTGGTTGTGCGGCCGACAAGCCACGTCGTACACCAAAAAGACGCGCGTCGTGTACGTTTCGTGTACGCGTTGATGCAAACCAGACGTAAATTTAGGTCTGAAATGTGTTCAGATGAACAACAAGCGGACGCGGTTTTAGGTTTGGATCGCGCGTTGGGCTGGCGTTTTGCTCCCTTTCAATTCAAACGAACACGCACAGATAGTTTGGATCGGGTGGTTAGAGTTGCTCTTATCAACGCTCGGACCCAAATGTTGTTCCGCCCATTCATCTGCACCGATGACACCAATGCATACTTAATACATCACATTTGGCGCCACGCAGACGCATTCAACTCCCATACAATTGCCACCACTGGCCAGCTGCTGTCGCTACCTGGCCAGAGACAAGAAGCGTCGAATGGCAACGGTGATAACTACGTATACGTACGTGCCATAGTGATTGTCGAGCTCTGTCCCTCCGAATATTACTTGCAAAGCCAGAGCTAGAAGCGGAGCACACAAGTCATGCCATAGTGATGGCTTGGAAGCAGATGCTCGTCGTCGCCATCGCCGTGGCCGCCCTCTGCGTCGCCTTCCTTCCGGGGCTCGCCGTCGCCATGGAACACGTGGTCGGCGACGACAAGGGCTGGGCCCTCGATTTCAACTACACGGCGTGGGCTGAGGGCAATCAGTTTGTGGTCGGCGACACGCTAGGTAACTGCATAAGCACTGAACCATTCCGTCCGCGCGCGCACACGCTTGATCGCTCCTTCTTCTCTGCGACGGGAAACAAATTAAATTGCCTGCCAATCCCTCATGCTAATTATGCCGATCGCAGTGTTCGAGTACGGGACCGCCAGCCACGACCTGGTGGAGGTGGGCGGGCCGGATTTCCTCGCTTGCAACCAGCCGGACAACGCCGCCGTCTGGACCTCCGGTTTGGACCGGGTCCCGCTCGACAAGGCCGGACCACGGTGGTTCTTCTGCGGCACGGACCAGCACTGCGAGAGGGGGATGAAGCTCAAGATCACAGTCCTCGAGACCGCCCCGCCGGCTCCCCAACCCAAGCCCCCGTTGGTTGCTCCACCGCCGTCCAGCCCCGCTGGCAAGCTGGAGGCGGGCTTCGGGGAGGCGGCTGCCGTGGTCACCGCGCTCGCCGTGGCCATGCTCGTGCTCTAGGCTCCTACTCCATCGACAAGGTTTCTACTACATATGTGACCCACCGAGAGCGTCGTGTTATTATACCGTTGTGAATTTGAGCCCTTGAATTTTTCTTCGGTCCAAGATTCATTTTTTTCTAAGTATAAAGGTGTGAGTGTTTTTTTATTACTAAAGCATTTAAAAACAGGAGTAGGGCGTTTCCGTGCCCAGGCTCATCTGCACCTGGTTAGAAAAAAATCGTAAAAAATTCAAAATAAATTCAAAAAATTCCAACTTTTTTTTTGTGTGGTAGAAAATTAGATGCGTGAGGCCCGATCCAAATTTCAGGTCATTTGGACATTTGAGCAGCTCTCAGCAAAAAAGATAAATCGGGCCAAAACAGTACATGGACAGTAAACATTTTTACATACCCTTAATTTGTCTTTTTTGCTGAGAGCTGATTAAACGTCCAAATGACTTGAAATTTGGAGCGGGCCTCACGCATCAAATTGTCTACCCCACTAAAAATTAGAATTTTTTGAATTTTTCTAGTATTTGTTTTGATTTTTTCCGTAAGCGCGGGTGCAGATGAGCTCGGGTGTAGAGATGGATTTTCGTTAAAAACAGTGCATATCATATTGTTCCCTTGAAAATGGTTTTCTCTACATTTTTCTGCAACATTTTTTAATCCCTTTTTTTTACAACACAAACCCTCAAAGAGGATTTAAAATTATGTTTATTTGCATCCCAAACAGTGTACAGAGATTAACTTTCCAAAAAGAAAAGATATAGAGTCTAAAGCCTTCTTGGCTTTACATTTAGAAGATTTACTGCATAAGATTGAATGACTAGAAGATCTTTGCATAAAAGCTTTCTTAGTTAGAGAATGGGCAATGACATTGCATGTCCTTGGGATAGACCTAATTCACAAGTAGTAAGATGAGAAGATTGATTGAGAAATTCAGCAACTATTGTTCTTATCCTCCAATCTCCTGGACTCTCCAAAAGATTCCTTGTTGTTGCCGCTTAAACAAGATTCCTGCAATCCGAAAAGAAGAGCGAACAGTCCCATCCTAAAGCTTTAACCACCAAAGCTGATGGAGTTAATCCAAGAGCTTCAACCTGCAAAACAGAAGAAACGTTTCACGCAACACCTTTGAGATAAACTCCAAGACCCGCTTCTTCTTTTGCAATCACCGGATTGTAAGCAGCATCACTATACGCCACAAGACCTGCAAGTTGGTGTATATTTGGAACCTGGAAGGGAGAAGCATTATTGTGTGTCTCTAATTCATTCTGTATCTCTAGCACATTGTGTGTCGCAACTGCGTTGATTATATCTACTGCATTGCAAGAATTTTAGAGTGTGCTTACCAGTTAAGAATCAGGTAATGCTAACCGGAAAGTTAAGTCGGGCAAAAAAATGGATCGCCACTACGTCATCTCCTGTAAATGACTCGGAGTGGCTTCTCTCCCTCACCCAACTCGCCCTTCCTCCTCCATTCTTCACCTTCCTTACTATAGCTGGCCAAACGGGCCGTGCTAACAGGGCCGGCCCGGTAGCACGCAGGAACGGCACGGCCCGGGCTAAACAGGTCAGGCATGGCACGCGGCACACCATGGGCCATGCCTGGGCCTGGAGGCTGGGCACGCAAGCCGGCACGGCACGGCCGTTTAACTTTTTTTGAAATATATAAATATATATGTCCTATATATAAATATCTAGTACTCTAATATGTTCAATAATTTTGTAGTGCATGCGTAAATTTGTAGTGCTCTAATATGTATTTTTTATCTTTTTGTAATACTTCAGCGTATTTTTTACAATTTTTTGGCTTTCCCCTCTGTTTTTGAAGATATTTCGCAGGAAAAAAATCAAACCGACACGGGCCGGCGTGCCTAACTGTGCCACGGGCCGGCCCACTTAACTCCCATGCCATGCTTGGGCTGCTACCTGCAGCACGCACTACTAGGAAAAGGCCTGCTAGTGGCGCACCTGTTTTGCCTGTGCGCCATTAGTATATCACACGGTGCGCCATTACTATCTGACTTAGTAATGGCGCACCACATAGAAGCGCGCCATTACTAACTTTTTTTCAATTTTTTTTCGTTTTTTTCTTAATCTCGGGTCACTATGGCTTAATCTCGGGTCAATATGCTTAATCTCAAGTCAAATCGCACTCCGTGGTCAAACTTCCCGAAAGGTCACCCATCCTCACACTACTCCGCTTAACTTCAGAGTTCTATCCAACCCCAGCACCAGCTCACTTAACAGGCACTTGTTGATATATCTAGCATGTCAATCCTATTAAACCTTGTTGATGTCTAGTACTTTGTTCATGTTCATGAGTGTGATGAAATTTTGAAAAAATATTTCGAACTTCCGTTCATATTACATATCATATTTTGAACATTTTTTCCAAAAAAAATTTGAAACTATTTTTTTCTGTTACTAGTGGCACACCTAGCAAATGGTGCATCACTAGTAAGTTTGAATTTTTTTCCATTCCCCCCCTCTAGATCTTAAAAGTACCGTATCTTTTTTCTGTTAGGTTTTTGGGGATTCTAAAAATGTTCAACGGGGTTCCCCCAGTTGAATTCGGATGTATCTTTTCGAGTAGATAATTTTTCATATAAAAAACATTTTAATCCGAGTTCGTATGCAAAAGTTATGCCCATTTTACAAATTCCAGAGAGATTTTGCAAATAAAGTCGAAATTCATATTTGTAAATTTTCCCAACAACTAGACCACATATCACATGGAAAACTTATTTTATTTTATTTTTTTGACATTTCCATCATTTTTTTATTTTTTCTAAAACTGAAAAGGCGGTCCGGGGGGTGTGCATTCGGTGGATTTTTTGGGCAAAGTTAGTAATGGCGCACCGTGGGTGTGGTGCGCACTATCCCCTGATGCGCCATTACTAGTTTTGAAAAAAAATAAAAATTTGTTAGTAGTGGCGCATCGTGGATGTGGTGCATCATTAGTATTTGAACACTAATGACGTACCAACACATGGTGCGCCATTAGTATATAGTAGTGGCGCACCACATATGTGGTGCCTCGTTAGTGTCCATATTATCTATAGCCCTTTTTCTAATAGTGACGTGGGTCGGCCCGGCACGGCCCGGCTATTAATCGTGCCATGGCGAGCCGTGCCGTGCCAGGCAGGTTTACGGCGGGCCGGGGCGGGCCATGCTGGGCCGGCCCGTTTGGCCAGCTCCGTTCCTTACCAAGGCAACTAGCAAAGACGGCACCGTTGTTGCCGCGTCGGAGCTTCTCCTTTCTCAATCGGCTGGTGTTGTAGACACGACAAAGCATTGTAGGGTGATGCAACTATCCAACGGTGAGGCCGTGGCGGCCCAGCCCAATGCATCGGCATATCTGGCCAGGTTCACGACGAGTGCTTGGCAGGGGGAGCTCCTGTTTGGCACAGTGCGCGCAGGGAAACAAGCCAACGGGCACCCACCACTCCCCTTTTTGGGCGACACATGTGCGGGGCGGAAAGCCCCGTTTTTCATTTCATTTTTTGTTTTTTTTATTTTCTATTTTTTTCTTCTTTAAAATAATTCTGGATTCCAAACAAATTGCGATTTTTTTAAAAAGTTGAGAAATCATAAAAAATGTTTGGGAAACAATAAAATGTTCAGCGATCCAAAAAATGTTCGTGATTTTGAAAAAAATGTTTGCATATTCAAAACATGTTCATGATTTTGTACAAAATGTTCAGGAAATAAGAAAACCTTCGCATATTCAGAAAATGTCGTGAATTTGAACAATTGTTTGCTCATTCAAAAGATGTCATGTATTTTTCTAAAAATGTTCAGAAAATTCTAAAAAATATCCGTGAGTTCAAAAAAAATGTAAGATGGCTGGCTCCAGCATTAATTTCCATGGACTGGTCAGGACCATTCCACAGACGATAGTGTATCCATTTGAGGGGTTCGCGTTGAAGGTGCTTGTTCCTGTTAATTTAAACAGTAAACCATTACCGGCAATTGAGGGAACGACCTATCCTCTCGCCCTTGTAGAGAGTCGTCTCCTGTTGGGGAACATAGTAATTTCAAAAAAATTCTACGCACACGCAAGATCATGGTGATGCATAGCAACGAGAGGGGAGAGTGTCGTCCACGTACCCTCGTAGACCGAAAGCGGAAGCGTTATAACAAAGCGGTTGATGTAGTCGTACGTCTTCACGATCCGACCGATCCAAGTACCGAACGCACGGCACCTCCGAGTTCAGCACACGTTCAGCTCGATGACGTCCCACGAACTCCGATCCAGCAGAGCTTCGTGGGAGAGTTCCGTCACCACGACGGCGTGATGACATTGACGATGTTGCTACCGACGCAGGGCTTCGCCTAAGCACCACTACGATATGACCGAGGTTGATTATGGTGGAGGAGGGCACCGCACACGGCTAAAAGATCAGTGATCAACTTGTATGTCTATGGGGTGCCCCCTCCCCCGTATATAAAGGAGTGGAGGAGGGCGAGGGGCCGGCCCTCCTAGGCGCGCCCCAAGGGGAGTCCTACTCCCACCGGGAGTAGGACTCCAACCCTTCCAAGAGTAGGAGTAGGAGAGAGGGAAGGATGAGAGAAGGGGAAGGAAAGGGGGGCGCCGCCCCCCCCCCTCCTTGTCCAATCCGGACTACAGGGGGAGGGGGTGCGTGGCCTGCCCTGGCCGCCCTCCTCTTCTCCACTAAGGCCCAATAGGCCCATTACACTCCCCGGGGGGTTCCGGTAACCCCCCAGTACTCCGGTTTTTGTCCGAACTTGCCCGGAACCTTTCCGAAGTCCAAACATAGTCATCCAATATATCGATCTTTATGTCTCAACCATTTAGAGACTCCTCGTCATGTCCGTGATCATATCCGGGACTCCAAACTACCTTCGGTACATCAAAACACATAAACTCATATTACCGATCATCACCGAACGTTAAGCGTGCGGACCCTATGGGTTCGAGAACTATGTAGACATGACCGAGACTCGTTTCCGGTCAATAATCAATAGCGGAACTTGGATGCTCATATTGGCTCCTACATATTCTATGAAGATCTTTATCGGTCAAACCGCATAACAACATACGTTGTTCCCTTTGTTATCGGTATGTTACTTGCCCGAGATTCGATCGTCGGTATCTCAATGCCTAGTTCAATCTCGTTACCGGCAAGTCTCTTTACTCGTTCCGTAATACATCATCCCACAACTAATTCATTAGTTGCATTGCTTGCAAGGCTTATAGTGATGTGCATTACCGAGAGGGCCCAGAGATACCTCTCCGACAATCGGAGTGACAAATCCTAATCTCGATCTATGGCAACTCAACAAGTACCATCCGAGACACCTGTAGATTACCTTTATAATCACCCAGTTACGTTGTGACGTTTGGTAGCACACAAAGTGTTCCTCCAGTATTCGGGAGTTGCATAATCTCATAGTCATAGGAACATGTATAAGTCTTGAAGAAAGCAATAGCAATATACTAAACGATCGAATGCTAAACTAACGGAATGGGTCAAGTCAATCACATCATTCTCTAATGATGTGATCCCGTTAATCAAATGACAACTCATGTCTATGGCTAGGAAACTTAACCATCTTTGATTCAACGAGCTAGTCAAGTAGAGGCATACTAGTGACACTGTTTGTCTATGTATTCACACATGTACTAAGTTTCCGGTTAATACAATTCTAGTGTGAATAATAAGCATTTATCATGATATAAGGAAATATAAATAACAACTTTATTATTGCCTCTAGGGCATATTTCCTTCAGTCTCCCGCTTGCACTAGAGTCAATAATCTAGATTACCCAGTAATGATTCTAACACCCATGGAGTCTTGGTGCTGCTCATGTTTTGCTCGTGAGAGAGGCTTAGTCAACGGGTCTGCAACATTCAGATCCGTGTGTATCTTGCAAATCTCTATGTCTCCCTCCTTGACTTGGTCGCCGATGGAATTGATACGTCTCTTGATGTGCTTGGTTCTCTTGTGAAATCTGGATTCCTTTGCCAAGGCAATTGACCAGTATTGTCACAAAACATTTTCATTGGACCCGATGCACTAGGTATGACACCTAGATCAGATATGAACTCCTTCATCCAGAATCCTTCATTTGCTGCTTTCGAAGCAGCTATGTACTCCGCTTCACACGTAGATCCTGCCACGACACTTTGCTTAGAACTGCACCAACTGACAGCTCCACCGTTCAATATAAACACGTATCTGGTTTGTGACTTAGATTCATTCGGATCAGTGTCAAAGCTTGCATCGACATAACCATTTACGACGAGCTCTTTGTCACCTCCATAAATGAGAAACATATCCTTAGTCCTTTTCAGGTATTTTAGGATGTTCTTAACCGCTGTCCAGTGATCCACTCCTGGATTACTTTGGTACCTCCCTGCTAAACTAATAGCAAGGCACACATCAGGTCTGGTACACAGCATTGCATACATGAGAGAGCCTATTGCTGAAGCATAGGGAACATCTTTCATTTTCTCTCTATTTTCTACAGTGGTCGGGCATTGAGTCTGACTCAACTTCACACCTTGTAACACAGGAAAGAACCCTTTCTTTGCTTGATCCATTTTCAACTTCTTCAAAACTTTATCAAGGTATGTGCTTTGTGAAAGTCCAATTAAGCATCTTGATCTATCTCTATAGATCTTGATGCCCAATATATAAGCAGCTTCACCGAGGTCTTTCATTGAAAAACTCTTATTCAAGTATCCTTTTATGCTACCCAGAAATTCTATATCATTTCCAATCAACAATATGTCATCCACATATAATATTAGAAAGCTACAGAGCTCCCACTCACTTTCTTGTAAATACAGGCTTCTCCAAAAGTCTGTATAAAACCATATGCTTTGATCACACTATCAAAACGTTTATTCCAACTCTGAGATGCTTGCACCAGTCCATAGATGGATCGCTGGAGGTTGCACACTTTGTTAGCATCCTTTGGATCGATAAAACCTTCAGGTTGCATCATATACAACTCTTGTTCCAGAAATCCATTCAGGAATGCAGTCTTTACATCCATTTGCCAAATTTCATAATCATAAAATGCGGCAATTGCTAACATGATTCGGACACACTTAAGCATCGCTACGGGTGAGAAGGTCTCATCATAGTCAACTCTTTGAACTTGTCGAAACCTTTTGCAACAAGTCGAGCTTTGTAGACAGTAACATTACCGTCAGCGTAAGTCTTCTTCTTGAAGATCCATTTATTCTCGATGGCTTGCCGATCACCGGGCAAGTCAACCAAAGTCCACACTTTGTTCTCATACATGGATCCCATCTCAGATTTCATGGCCTCAAGCCATTTTGCGGAATCTGGGCTCATCATCGCTTCCTCATAGTTCGTAGGTTCGTCATGGTCAAGTAACATGACCTCCAGAACAGGATTGCCGTACCACTCTGGTGCGGATCTTACTCTGGTTGACCTACGAGGTTCGGTAGTAACTTGATCTGAAGTTATATGATCATCATCATTAGCTTCCTCACTAATTGGTGTAGGAGTCACAGGAACAGATTTCTGTGATGAACTACTTTCCAATAAGGGAGTATGTACAGTTACCTCATCAAGTTCTACCTTCCTCCCACTCACTTCTTTCGAGAGAAACTCCTTCTCTAGAAAGGATCCATTCTTAGCAACGAATGTCTTGCCTTCGGATCTGTGATAGAAGGTGTACCCAACAGTCTCCTTTGGGTATCCTATGAAGACACATTTCTCCGATTTGGGTTCGAGCTTATCAGGCTGAAGCTTTTTCACATAAGCGTCACAGCCCCAAACTTTAAGAAACGACAACTTTGGTTTCTTGCCAAACCACAGTTCATAAGGCGTCGTCTCAACGGATTTAGATGGTGCCCTATTTAACGTGAATGCAGCCGTCTCTAAAGCATAACCCCAAAACGATAGCGGTAAATCAGTAAGAGACATCATAGATCGCATCATATCTAGTAAAGTACGATGATGACGCTGGGACACACCGTTACGCTGTGGTGTTCCGGGTGGCGTGAGTTGCGAAACTATTCCGCATTGTTTCAAATGAAGACCAAACTCGTAACTCAAATATTCTCCTCTACGATCAGATCGCAGAAACTTTATTTTCTTGTTACGATGATTTTCCACTTCATTCTGAAATTCTTTGAACTTTTCAAATGTTTCAGACTTATTTTTCATCAAGTAGATATACCCATATCTTCTCAAATCATCTGTGAAGGTGAGAAAATAACGATACCCGCTGCGAGCCTCAACATTCATCGGACCGCATACATCAGTATGTATGATTTCCAACAAATCTGTTGCTCGCTCCATTGTTCCGGAGAACGGCATTTTAGTCATCTTGCCCATGAGGCATGGTTCGCAAGTACCAAGTGATTCATAATCAAGTGATTCCAAGTCCATCAGAATGGAATTTCTTCATGTGCTTTACACCAATATGACCTAAACGGAAGTGCCACAAATAAGTTGCACTATCATTATCAACTCTGCATCTTTTGGCTTCAATATTATGAATATGTGTATCACTACTATCGAGATTCATCAAAAATAGACCACTCTTCAAGGGTGCATGACCATAAAAGGTATTACTCATATAAATAGAACAACCATTATTCTCAGATTTAAATGAATAACCGTCTCGCATCAAACAAGATCCAGATATAATGTTCATGCTCAACGCTGGCACCAAATAACAATTATTCAGGTCTAAAACTAACCCCGAAGGTTGATGTAGAGGTAGCGTGCCGACCGCGATCACATCGACTTTGGAACCATTTCCCACGTGCATCGTCACCTCGTCCTTAGCCAATCTTTGCTTAATCCGTAGTCCCTATATCGAGTTGCAAATATTAGGAACAGAACACCAGTATCAAATACACAGGTGCTACTGCGAGCACTAGTAAGGTACACATCAATAACATGTATATCACATATACCTTAATTCACCTTGCCATCCTTCTTTTCCGCCAAATACTTGGGACAGTTCCGCTTCAAGTGACCAGTCCCTTTGCAGTAGAAGCACTCAGTCTCAGGCTTAGGTCCAGACTTGGGCTTCTTCACTTGAGCAGCAACTTGCTTGCCGTTCTTCTTGAAGTTCCCCTTCTTCCCTTTACCCTTTTTCTTGAAACTGGTGGTCTTGTTGACCATCAACACTTGATGCTCCTTCTTGATTCCTACCTCCGCAGCCTTTAGCATCGCGAAGAGCTCGGGAATTGTCTTATCCATTCCTTGCATATTATAGTTCATCACAAAGCTCTTGTAGCTTGGTGGCAGTGATTGAAGAATTCTGTCAATGACACTATCATCTGGAAGATTAACTCCCAGTTGAATCAAGTGATTGTTATACCCAGACATTTTGAGTATATGCTCATTGACAGAACTATTCTCCTCCATCTTGCAGATGTAGAACCTATTGGAGACTTCATATCTCTCAATCCGGGCATTTGCTTGAAATATTAACTTCAACTCCTGGCACATCTCATATGCTCCATGCCGTTCAAAACGTCGTTGAAATCCCAGTTCTAAGCTGTAAAGCATGGCACACTGAACTATCGAGTAGTCATCAACTTTGCTCTGCCAGACGTTCATAACATCTGGCGTTGCTCCTGCAGCGGGTTTGGCACCTAGCGGTGCTTCCAGGACTTAATTCTTCTGTGCAGCAATGAGGATAATCCTCAAGTTACGGACCCAGTCCATGTAATTGCTACCATCATCTTTCAACTTTGCTTTCTCAAGGAACACATTAAAATTCAACGGAACAACAACACAGGTCATCTATCTACAACCACTACAGGAAACAGATAATTTGCCGTCTGTGGATCACAGACGGCAAAGACCTAATTCCAGACGGCAAAGACTTTGCCGTCTGGAAGCAGACGGCAAAGATAAGTCGGCAAAGAATACTTTGCCGTCTACTGTTTGTCGGGATGACGGCAAAGAGTTTGCCGTCAGTCAATAGGGTTTACCGTCAGCGGACTAGCCAGACGGCAAAAATATGCCAACAGACGAAGCGGTCGCGCTAACGGACGGCGTCAAGTACTTTGCCGTAAGTCTGCTATGTCTTTGCCATCATCCTCATATACCAACACGGCAAAGCAAATATTTTATTTAAAAAAATGAAACAACAGTAGATGGCCGAAGGCGTAGGGAAAATCTTTCACAGCTATGACGAACGAACGGATTTTTACAAGACAAAAGTACTCTATATACATACTATATCCATCATCACAGTATAGTTACACAATATAGCATTCTCTATTTACAGGACGGACGAACGAACGAAAGAAACAACACAAAAAGAAACTACTACAAAACGGACGAACTGGCCCTTGGCAGCGTCGAGATCCGAGAGCGGGCGTCGAGATCCGAGAGCAGGCGTCGGTCTTTGGGCAAAGTTGACCATGGCGCCATGGAGCCCCTGGATCGGGAGGAGGTGTGGGGTCACAGACGGGGAGGAGGACGATCCCTCTGCGGCCTCCAGCTCAGGCACTGGCGAGGTGGGGTCGACCAGGCGGGAGCATGTGCTGCAGAGGAGCTCCGGCGAGCTCTTGGCAATAGTGCCACCGTGTTGAAGGGCGGCGGCGGTTGACGAGCAGGGGAGGAGGCGCTGGGTCGCAGGCGGGGAGGAGGAGGATCCCGCACCGGCGAGGCAGGGTCGACCAGCTGGAGTTGACAAGCAAGGGAGGCGGAGGAGGCGCCGGGTCACGGGCGGGGAGGAGGAGGAGGATCCCGCGGTGGCCTGGGCTCAGGCGACGTGCGAGATCGACCGGCGGCGGCAGTTGACGAGCAGGAGACGAGGACGAGGCCTGGACCGGGCGGGGTGGGTGTGCGGCAGAAGAGATCGAGGGAGAGATGCGGTCGGTCGTGATGGGGCTTGGGGATAAGAGAGAGAGAGAGAGAGAGATGGGATGGGTGGTTGGGGCGCACGTGGTGAGAGACATAGGCGGGTGCGGGCGGTGCAGATCACGCCATGTCATTGATCCGTGGGATCAATCCGCGTGCTGTGTTTTCTCTTTGCCGTCTGTGACTATTTTTACAAACGGCAAATAGCTCTCTTTGCCGTCTGTAGACAAAATTACAGACGGCAAAGACTTTACCGTCTATGATTTTATTTACAGACGGCAAAGGGAGCTCTTTGCTGTCTGTAAAAAAACCAGACGGCAAAAAGTCTTTGCCGTCTGTAGTTTTTTTAAAGACGGCAAAGTATGTATTTGCCGTCATTTGTTCTTTGCCGTCAGCTACTGTTGGCAAACTTTGTCTTTGCCGTCTGGCCCGATGAAATGGTGACGGCAAAGAACTGTACTGACGGCAAATCTCCTGTTTCCCGTAGTGAACAAGACATGCAAAATACTGTCAGGTACTAAGTTCATGATAAATTAAAGTTCAATTAATAAATTTACTTAAGAACTCCCACTTAGATAGACATCCCTCTAATCATCTAAGTGATCACGTGATCCATATCAACTAAACCATGTCCGGTCATCACGTGAGATGGAGTAGTTTTCAATGGTGAACATCACTATGTTGATCATATCTACTATATGATTCACGCTCCACCTTTCGGTCTCAGTGTTTCGAGGCCATATCTGCATATGCTAGGCTCATCAAGTTTAACCCGAGTATTCTGCATGTGCAAAACTGGCTTGCACCCGTTGTATGTGAACGTAGAGCTTATCACACCCGACCATCACGTGGTGTCTCGGCACGAAGAACTTTCACAACAGTGCATACTCAGGGAGAACACTTATACCTTGAAATTTAGTGAGAGATCATCTTATAATGCTACCGTCGATATAAGTAAAATAAGATGCATAAAAGATAAACATCACATGCAATCAATATAAATGATATGATATGGCCATCATCATCTTGTGCCTTTGATCTCCATCTTCAAAGCACCGTCATGATCACCATCGTCACCGGCGCGACACCTTGATCTCCATCGTAGCATCGTTGTCGTCTCGCCAACTATTGCTTCTACGACTATCGCAACCGCTTAGTGATAAAGTAAAGCAATTACATGGCGATTGCATTTCATACAATAAAGCGACAACCATATGGCTCCTGCCAGTTGCCGATAACTCGGTTACAAAACATGATCATCTCATACAATAAAATTTAGCATCATGTCTTGACCATATCACATCACAACATGCCCTGCAAAAACAAGTTAGACGTCCTCTACTTTGTTGTTGCAAGTTTTACGTGGCTGCTACGGGCTGAGCAAGAACTGTTCTTACCTACGCATCAAAACCACAACGATATTTCGATAAGTATGTGTTGTTTTAACCTTCACAAGGACCGAGCGTAGCCACACTCGATTCAACTAAAGTTGGAGAAACTGACACCCGCCAGCCACCTGTGTGCGAAGCACGTCGGTAGAACCAGTCTCGCGTAAGCGTACGCGTAATGTCGCCGGGCCGCTTCATCCAACAATAACGCCGAATCAAAGTATGACATGCATGTAAGCAGTATGACTTGTATCGCCCACAACTCACTTGTGTTCTACTCGTGCATATAACATCTACGCATAAACCTAGCTCGGATGCCACTGTTGGGGAACGTAGTAATTTCAAAATTTTCCTACGCACACGCAAGATCATGGTGATGCATAGCAACGAGAGGGGAGAGTGTCGTCCACGTACCCTCGTAGAACGAAAGCGGAAGCATTATAACAACGCGGTTGATGTAGTCGTACATCTTCACGATCCGACCGATCCATGTACCGAACGCACGGCACCTCCGAGTTCAGCACATGTTCAGCTCGATGACGTCCCACCAACTCCGATCCAGCAGAGCTTCGTGGGAGATTTCCGTCAGCACGACGGCGTGATGATGGTGATGATGTTTCTACCGACGCAGGGCTTCGCCTAAGCACCGCTACGATATGACCGAGGTGGATTATGGTGGAGGGGGGCACCGCACACGGCTAAAAGATCAATTATCAACTTGTGTGTCTATGGGGCGCGCCCCTCCCCCGTATATAAAGGAGTGGAGCAGGGGGAGGGGCCGGCCCTCCTAGGCGCGCCCCAAGGGGAGTCCTACTCCCACTGGGAGTAGGACTCCAACCCTTCCAAGAGTAGGAGTAGGAGAGAGGGAAGGAGGAGAGAATGGGAAGGAAAGGGGGGTGCCGCCCCCCTCCTTGTCCAATTCGGACTAGAGGGGGAGGGGCGCGCGGCCTGCCCTGGCCGCCCCTCCTCTTCTCCACTAAGGCCCAATAGGCCCATTACACTCCCCGGGGGGTTCCGGTAACCCCCCGGTACTCCGTTTTTTGTCCGAACTTGCCCGGAACCTTCCCGAAGTCCAAACATAGTCATCCAATATATCGATCTTTATGTCTCGACCATTTCGAGAGTCCTCGTCATGTCCGTGATCATATCCGGGACTCCGAACTACCTTTGGTACATCAAAACACATAAACTCATATTACCGGTCGTCACCGAATGCTAAGCGTGCGGACCCTACGGGTTCGAGAACTTTGTAGACATGACCGAGACTCGTTTCTGGTCAATAACCAATAGCGGAACCTGGATGCTCATATTGGCTCTTACATATTCTACGAAGATCTTTATCGGTCGAACTGCATAACAACATACATTGTTCCCTTTGTCATCGGTATGTTACTTGCCCGAGATTTGATCGTCGGTATCTCAATACCTAGTTCAATCTCGTTACCGGCAAGTCTCTTTACTCATTCCGTAATACATCATCCCGCAACTAATTCATTAGTTGCATTGCTTGCAAGGCTTATAGTGATGTGCATTACCGAGAGGGCCCAGAGATACCTCTCCGACAATCGGAGTGACAAATCCTAATCTCGATCTATGCCAACTCAACAAGTACCATCGGAGACACCTGTAGAGCACCTTTATAATCACCCAGTTACGTTGTGACGTTTGGTAGCACACAAAGTGTTCCTCCGGTATTCGGAAGTTGCATAATCTCATAGTCATAGGAACATGTATAAGTCATGAAGAAAGCAATAGCAATATACTAAACGATTGAATGCTAAGCTAACAGAATGGGTCAAGTCAATCAAATCATTCTCTAATGATGTGACCCCGTTAATCAAATGACAACTCATGTCTATGGTTAGGAAACTTAACCATCTTAGATTCAACGAGCTAGTCAAGTAGAGGCATACTAGTAACACTCTGTTTGTCTATGTATTCACATATGTACTAAGTTTCCGGTTAATAAAATTCTAGCATGAATAATAAACATTTATCATGATATAAGGAAATATAAATAACAACTTTATTATTGCCTCTAGGGCATATTTCGTTCATCTCTGCCACTCCGACTACGCCCCTTTCCTTCTCTCCGGTGGGCGCTGCTGCCCGTCGGGAAGAGGGATTAGGTGGTAGACTCCTCTCTCTACATAGTAGTGGCCCATTTAGCAAAAACCCGTTGGTGCTCCTTGGAGCGCGCGCTCCTGTACGTGAAAAATATATTTCAAAGTGTGGAAATATTCTAAACAAAAATTTGGCGCATACATCTTGACATTATACGTGTGCACGTCAAGTTTCGAAGAAACCCGGCATTTTTTGTGGCTTGTGTAAAAAAGACAAAAGGATGTCTTGTGGAAAGTAGTTTCTAACACGGAATTTTGCCTTTTTCACATGCGACACATAAGTTGTCGGCTTTTCGTCAAATGACTTTGTGAGCATGTACAATATCAAGATGTACGCGCCAAGTTTTTATTTGACATGTTTTTACATCAAAATATGTTTAAAACATATTTAAAAAATCAGGAGCACGTGTTCCCATGTGCCAAAACGCCACTCTCCAGATTTAGCTGTAGGTTTGGTCTTGCCCTTGTGGTTTCTGGCTTGGCTCTCTAGGATGGTGATGGTTGGGCACGGATTTGGTAATAGCTCCTCTTCAAAAAATTTACCGGCTACTGTACAGTGTGCAATGACCACCTGCGGACGCACCTACCTACGAGCATCTCCAGCCGTTGCCTCCCCCCAGGAGGCATAAAAATCGCCGCTTGGGGGCGAGCAGGCGGTAGAATCGGCGCTGGGGGCGGTTGGGCATCCAGCCGTCGCCCCCAGGCGCCGATATAGGCCCATTTGCGGCCACTTTTCGGTACAGATAAATAGAAAAATGGCCTGATATCGGCGAGAAACAGCCCATATTCGGCGTGGTTCGGCGTCGTTCGGCGTTGAATTCTTAATATAAATAATTTTTTATCACATAGTTCATCACAGAAAATCAAATAATTCAAAAAAAATAGTGCAACAACAAATAATTCAATACAAATTATATAGTTCAACAAATAAAAACTCATATTTCATCACACGTCGAGCTAGGCGTCGCCCTTGATCCTTCATAGGTGCTCCACCAGATCCTGCTGCAGTTGATGATGTACCTGTGGGTCTCGGTTCTCCTGACGCATACTGAGGTAGGTAGTCCAGGTTGCCGGTAGCTGGTGATCAACTTCGGCTAGAGGACCCTGCCTGTAGTATGGTTTAGTGTCAAACACTAGGTCTTCCTGCTCGCTCTCGATGATCATGTTGTGCAAGATGACACAGCAAGTCATGATCTCCCACATTTGATCTTTCGACCAGGTCTCAGCAGGGTACCGGACAACAGCAAATCGAGATTGGAGCACACCAAATGCTCGCTCGACATCCTTCCTGCAAGCTTCCTGCACCTTGGCAAAGTGGGACTTCTTGCCTCCTGGCACAGCTTTGAGATAGTATTCACAAATGTAGACCATCTCAGATAGATGCCATCAGCTAGGTAGTACCCGTGTTGTAGTTCCACCCAGTGACCTCGAAGTTCACCAGAGTAGAATGACCTTCAACAAGCTTTGCAAAGACAGGGGGGCACTGCAGTACGTTGATGTCATTGTGAGTTCGTGGCATACCAAAGAAGGAGTGCCAAATCCAGAGGTCCTGTGTGGCCACCGCCTCAAATACCACCTTGCAACCGCCTTTGGCGCCTTTGTACATCCCCTGCCAAGCAAATGGGCAGTTCTTCCATTTCCAATGCATGCAGTCGATGCTTCCAAGCATCCCAGGAAATCCTCTTGCTGCATTCTGTGCTAGGATCCGAGCAGTGTCTTCCGCATTGGGTGTTCGCAAATTTTGCGGTCCAAACACTGCCACCATTGCCTGACAGAACTTGTAGAAACACTCAATGGTGGTGGACTCGGCCATGCACCCATAGTCGTCGAGTGAATCACCGGGAGCTCCGTATACAAGCATCCTCATCGTAGTCGTGCACTTCTGGATTGAGGTGAATCCATGTTTGCCGGTGCAATCCTTCTTGCACTTGAAGTAGCTGTTGAACTCCCTGATGGAATTCACAATCCTGAGGAAAAGCTTTCGGCTCATCCGATAACGGTGCTGAAATGTTTTGTCGTCGTGCAGTGGAGCGTCGACGAAGTAGTCGGAGTAGAGCATGCAATAGCCTTCGAGACGATGCCGGTTCTTTGCTTTCATCCGCCCCGGCGCCGAGCCACCTTGCCGCGGCTTTTCATTGCTCGCCAGCAATCCGGAGTGGTGCAGGCGCATTCAGTGAGGAGTGACTCACGCTACCATCTCCATCGCTCACACACGCGAAAGCTCACACAGAGGAGGGGGGAGCAGAGGAGACCCTCGCCTTCAGCTGTGCTCCGAGATGGCCCCCGTCACCCGCGCCAGGGCACGCGGTGAGGGGGAGGAGGCCGCCGAGGCCCAGGCCCAGATGCACGCCGACGTGCTGCGTCTGCTGGCGATGGCAAGGGGGGAAGAAGACCCTGATGGAGCCGGGTTCAACATCAGGCTGGAAGACGGGATGGTGGTGTTGGAGCTCGCCAGGGCCGGGCCGTCCTCGCCGGCGCAGGATGACGGTGGCGAGGGAGAGGGGCACACCCCATTCCACGAGGAGCAGCTCGTAGCCATGCAGGCGCTCGAGGACCAGCAGCTCGCCCAGCTCCAGCTCCGCGGGCCGCTGCCGTCGCGTGCCAGGGGCCTCGAAGACGCGATCCAGGAGATGTTCGCCTAGCTCGGCCTCCGCGAGCCGGAGCCGGAGCGGTGCACCACCAACCACCATCCCTCCCCGCCGTCGCGCATGGAGCTCCACACCATGGCCCTCTCGGAGGCGATCCATGAGATGAGCGCATTCCCCGGCGCGCGGTACGAGCTCTACTCCTGGGAGTTCTACAAGGCCTACCTCCGGTCGCCCCGGCCCATTGACCCGCTGTCGCGACGAGCGCGGTGCCTTTCACGTGGCGCAGCTGGGGGCGGTGATGAGGGGCCGCTACCCTTACCTCGCGGACGAGGTGGCGAGGCTGGCGAGGTCCAAGACGGCGGAGCAGCGTGAGGCGCTGGGCAAGAGGCTGCTGCAGATGGACGCTGCCACGCTGGGCTCGCTGGAAGATCGGCTCAGGGAAGCCACGCGGGCCGGGAAGGAGGCCATGGTGGCCAAGCTGCAGTCGGAGGTGCGCTACGCCAGGGCCAGGATTCAGGCGGAGGCCATGGTTGAGACCATCAAGGCTGCCGCTCCCAACCAGAATTGATTTAAGTTTAGCACGTAGTATTGGTCAGGCCATGATGGAATGCTGATTAATTAGGAGCTAAGGTGAAGTTAACTTCGTTTCACGGACGGGTCTTATCTTATGTCTGTAAGCTCCTAAATGTTTGACTGAACCCAATTTAATCGGCAATTTGAATCTACAGTACTAGTCTTGCTCCTGCGCGATTCGTTTTGCGTTCATCTTTTGTTGTGCTGATTCTTGACGCATTTTTTACGAAACTTCTACGTTCGCTGAGGAAGAGAACAGAGGATACAAGACTTATGAACAGAGTAGATAGAGAAACAGTTTATCTAATTCACATCTAGATGTTTTTGAAGGATGTCACATCTAAGCTCTCACAAATATATAATGCAGCAACAAGAAACAAAAAACTAGGACAAAAAATAGACCACAAACAGAATGGACATCAACTTAGATGTGTCCTAGACAAACCCGGTCTATCTAGGACATATCTAGATGTGACATAATTATTTATGTCCACTTTGTTTGTGGTCTATTTTTTGTGCTAGTTTTTTTTTTATTTCTTGTTGCTGCATTATATGGTTGTGGGAGCTTAGATGTGACATCCTTAAAAAACATCTAGATGTGAATTAGACAAACTGATTGAGAAATCGGTCATTCATGCCAGAGTAGATTCAAGTCTACATTGATGCAAATATCCCTAAATATTGCTGGGCAAATTGCTCCCATGCGACATCGTTGAGTTGAATTGTCCACATAACGACATCGTTGGTTGTAATGGCTCTCATGCAACGTCTCCCAGCGCAGAAATAGCTCAAGCAAGACAACCCGTTTACGCGGCTAGCTGGCTGTTAGTTAGGCTGAGATTTGGTTGGGACACTGGGGGTTATGTGCTCTGACTAGTGGGGTCCACCTAGGGCCACGTCGTCAAGAGTCAACCGTCCACGACTCGACCGGTGACTGTGTGACCGTGCTCAACTGGACCGTGTTGGACTGGCCGAGCGGCGCCGCCGTAAGCATCTTCTCCGGCAGAGGCAGCGGTTTCTTCTCCGCGGTGGTGGAGCGCCTTTCTCGGCAGCGGCAGAGCTATTGCGAGTGAGTATTTTCCAAACCCTAGTCCCATTCCCCAGAATTTTGGATAGATCTGTGGCCTCATGCTCTGTTTCTTGGCGATTTAGAATCTCGATTGGATAGAGCGCGGGGGTTGTTTCTTCTCCGCGGTGGTGGAGCGCCTTTCTCGGCAGCAGTGAGTATTTTCGAAACCCTAGTCCCATTCCCCAGGCAGAATTTTGGATCGATCTGTGGCCTCATGCTCTGTTTCTTGGCGATTTAGAATCTCGATTGGATAGGAGCGCGGGGGCTGAATGAGATGGAGCGAGGAGACAGTGCTTCAAATCGGTAATGCCGCCCTCTTTTCTCTTTTAGCTGTTATCAAACTCGATTTGGTAGTGACTGTCGCTTACACTGCCGCTGCCCGCCCCACCATTGACTAAACAGGGGAGGTTCCGGTTCTGCCACCACATTTGCAATTATAGTGGAATTTTCCCCCTGTAAAGCCAAGCTCAGTGATGGCAGTGTCCTAGACATTGATAGAGATACCACCGTGAGGTTGGATGTAGAACTTGCAGATGTTGATCCCCAGGAATTGGAGAGCATGAAGGAGAAGGCCATGGGCAATTTGGTGGAGAGAATTGGGGAGAGTATTGTTTGGGGTCCAGAACAAGAGGTATCTCTGCAACGTTTCGATAACTATAATGGTGAATATGTGATAATTGAAGATGGAGAATCCATGGTTGCTGAAATTGATCAGCAAGAAGGGTGGGCAAGCAAACAAGTAACTTTTTATGCAGAGCTAATTCATCTGCAAACTCATTCCAGAGTTGGTTATGTGCCATAAAAGATGGCTGCACAGGTGGAAGATGATGAGTGGGTTTCACAAAAGAAGATGTTGGCATTGTTGACTGAACCGACTGTAGTAGCTGAAGATACAGGGATTGATGCAGATGGAGAGGAGGGAACCCATGGTGCTAGGAAGATTGTTGTTGACTGGAATGTAGTAGAGTTGAATGAAAAAACAGATTTGGTCATTACACCAATATCTGACATTGATATGGCTGAAATGTTTGGCATTCAAGTTGATGACAAAGATAAGGAGAAGGATGACAGTTCTTTGCCTGCTGATGGTAACATAGGCCCTAGAAATGCAAATGAGGATGAAGAAGAGCTGATTAGAGAGGCTGCAAATGATATGGATGATGCAGATGATAATGAGCTGGTTTGTTTGTATGACAAAGAGAACCCAGTTATTGAGGTGCGAAAGTTGTGGCCAAGCATGGATGAGTTTAGGATGTCTTTCAGGACCTATGCAGTGAAAAAAGAGTTTGATGCCAAGACTATGTGGACTGATCGAAAGAAATTTTATGCTCGGTGCAAAGGTTATGATGGTGGTGGCAATTCTTGCAAATGGTACTTGTCTGCCAGACAACAACCTGATGGAAGTACAGTAAGGGTAAATCAAATACCACACCAGCATACATGTATGACCACTTCACAGAGAGTTTCAAAGATGACATCACAGCTTTGGGTTACAAAGAAGATTACTCCTATTTTAGCCAAGACTCCAAATACTACTACAAAGAGGCTTAAAGTTGACTTGGAGAAGCTGTACCCCATCCAGCTGCAATGTACCACAGTGTGGAATGCAAAACAAAGGGCCATGAAATCATTGTATGATGACTGGGCAAATACATTTAGGATGTTGTATAGTTTTAAAGCAGAGGTGGAGAAGAGGTCACCTGGAAGTGTGGTGGAGATAGATACAGAGGTAACATAGGATGGCAAGGTTTTATTCAGCAAGTTTTTTATGTGTTTGAAGCCTTGCATAGATGGATTCAAAGCAGGTTGTCGTCCATATTTGAGCATAGACTCATCTTTTTGACTGGAAAGTGGAATGGTCAGTTGGCTGCATGCAATGCTCTAGATGGACACAACTAGATGTTCCCAATTGCAATAGGAATGTTTCAATCAGAGACAGAGGCATCATGGATATGGTTCATGATGCAACTGAAAAGATGCATAGGGCCAGTTTCTCCTTTGGCCATCCACACAAATGAATGTAAAGGGTTGGAAAATGTAGTAAAAATGTTTTCCACCATGCTGAGCAGAGGGAGCGCTTTGGATATATGTGGATGAATCTGATAAAAAAATCAGAGGAGATGAATTTGGGCGCATGTGGCCAGCAGCAAGATCCTACACCAGACAGACACATTCCTATCACCTTGGTATGATATTGGCATCATGTAGTGATAATGAATTTGCTTCATGGTTAAACACCCACCATTCTCTGTTGTGGTACAGATCAGGTTTTAATACTGCCATAAAATGTGATCATATCAATCACAACTTGGCAGAAAGTTTTAACAACAAAGTGAAGGATTTGAAAGACTTGCCTGTGCATGACATGGTGGACCAAATAAGGATCATGATCATGCGTTTGTGCGAGTTGAGAGGAAAAATTGCTAATATTTTGGAAGGGGACAAGCTTCCAGCAGTGGTACAACAAGTGGTCAACAGGAGTAGAAATCTTTCACATCTATCTGTTGAGAAATCTTCCTTGTGGGGTGCTGAAGTTAAATACTGAGTTGCATGAGTGCACTTGCCAAGAGTGGCAACACACTAGAAAACCATGTGAGCATTCCATACTTTTTTGGCATCTAAACCCAGGTTAAATATGCACCCATATTTGCATGAGTATTATTCAGTACAAAAATTCAAAGCTGCATATGCAAGTCCAATTCCTGCACTGACTGACCAATCTCAGTGGCCTAAGGTGGAAATAGAATTTACCTTGTGTCCCCCTGTCACTAGAAAGGCTGGGAGGCCAAAACAGAGCAGATTCAAAGCTTGGTTTGAGAAAGGTGGTTGTAGTAATAAGGGGCAAAAGGAAAAGGAAAAGAATGATAAGCCCGAAAGGGCTCAAAAAGTTAACAAAAATAGGTGCAAGTTGTGTGAGGTACTTGGGCACAGAATTGGTTCATCCAAATGCATCTACACTCCTCATAGGCCAAAGTATGCTTATGTTACTGTTTTTGTAAGTTTTTGATTTTGCTACTTGTTCTAGTATCTAACCAAGTGAAATGCTTTATTTTTTAGGAGGAAGCGTGCAGAAAAAGCCCCACCTCTTGTTGTTGAACAATGTTGGCCAGTGAAAAAAGCAAGACTCAATGGCTTTAGAAGGAAGAGCACTAAGCAGATAATGTTTGGTGACAAAGATATGGAGCAAACTGAAACTGTTACTGCTGAACATGAGCTAAGTGTTTCTGTTTTGGACGATGTGATACATACTAAATCTGTTTTGCAGGTGCTAGGGCAATCTGAAACTGTTGCAGATGAAGCAACTATTGTGCTGCCATGCGAATCTGCTTTGACAGCTGTGTTGCCATGTTTGGAGGTTGTGCTGCCAAGTGTTGAGTTGCAAACTGGAGAAGTTGAACAATGTGTGCCATCTACTCAATTTGCAGAAGTGCAAACTGAAGAAGTGGGACATTGTCAGGTGCAAAAGTTGAGTGGCCTAGTGGAGTTGGCAAGAAAACCAAGGGGCCCAAAAGCAAGAGCATCAGCATCAACAAACTATGCGCCGTGGAACCAAACTGTGGAAAAAAGGAGAAGAAATCGAGTGGTAGAAAGAAGCAAAAGAAATAGAGTCGAAATCATTCAAATGTGATGTGATTTGATGTGAAAACTTAAGTTTGTTGTCATTTGATGTGAAAACTTATGTTCTTTCATGTGAAAACTTATGTTTCAAATTCAAATTTGAACCGACATTCAAATTTGAACCTATCTCCAATATTTTTGGAGTTCATTTGTTTGTTCTGTGATGTTGCATTGTTTTATGTACTACTATGCACTTTAGTTCATAAATCCAACCCTTTTTGCGAAGTCCAACTCATAGTCACTGAAAATGTTGTCCAAACAACCTCCAAAGTAAGGGAAAACGACCCCATTTCTAAGCAAGTTTTTTTCGACCTTCTCAAAATCACCCAAAAAGATTTTCTTAGCTTATATTATACCTATATAGGATCAATACGAAGTCTCACCTTTTTTTGAATAAGTATTCATATTATTAATTTATTTTTGAAAAGACACCCTTTAATACAAAGTCAGCAATAAAACAAGTTTAAAAATTTAAAATGCAAAAATAATTTCAGATCCTGCTTAGTCACTCCAAAATGAAGCTAAGGTGAGGTTTTTGATTTTTTGCATTTTCAAAACCTCAAACCCTCTTCTCACTCCTTTGAACTCTATGCAACCTCAGTCGAGATAGTCCAATTTGTGAAGGTTTTTTCAAGCAAAGATCATTAGATCAAGTTTATCATTTTATATCATAACTATGTAACATAACAACACTATATGCGCATGTTTTTCATTTGTTAGATTTTTTTGAATTAGTTATAAACATTTGAATGTTCGGTCAATCCTTTCAAAACCCCGTTGACTGTCTCCAAAACCCATGTAACCCTAATGCCAAACGTGCACCGTCGATCTAACCCTAACGCCAAACTGCGGCCGTCGGATAGGCCTTCTAGAAGGATTCCGCGGGGGCGATCCGTGGGAGCCCTGATTCTCCAATCTGATTGGCCACCTTTTTTTTCTCTGACGAACAGATAACGTTGAGCAGGGGAGCATCTCAGTGACCGTTGGGCCGAGCGGATCGGGCCCGACAGAGCCTGGCGTGCGTGCGCACGGCCACGTCGTGCTCTGTTGGCATGCATGCGAGAGGGTCACTGACATGTGGGCCATCCCTGTCCCATGCATGCCATGCAACGGCGTCGCAGCCTAGCTATTCTGCTCGTGAACGCAGGGACACAGCCTAGCCATTTGCATGCATGCAGTGACGCAGTAAAGCAGCGGCAGGGGCGCAGCGTATAGGTACGTCGCATCTAAGCTATTTTAACAATTGCATGCACGAACCTGAGACACGGGACGGACGCGTCGGTGGTGCAGCTCCTTTTTCAGTGTCACACGTGGATGAACGGGCCTGTTTCCCACGCGGCGTCACTGCCGATGCAAGTCCACAAAACGAAGCATCTCGCCTATGCCGCCCGTGCCTCTTTGGATGCTCTGCCCACCGTTTTTGAATTAATGCCCGGAATTACTTATGCCACCACGAACGGAGAAGAGAAAACGATCGAAGGGATCATGTACATTGACTACGGCTGCAACGCGGCTATAAAAGGGCCAAATTTCCTCATCCCTCTCACACTCATCTCTCAAGCCTCCTCCGCTTCTTCTTTTCGAGCCAAATCCACCACTCGAGCCACCATGCAGTTCTACGGCCCTACCTACCGTCGCCCTCGCACCGTGGCGGAGAGGGAGTACCCGGCTGGAGTCATCGTCGAGAATAGCCTGAGGGTGTGGGCCATCTCAAGGTGGAGGGGCCCTTGAGAGTTGACTCGCTTCCTCCTCCAAGCCGGCTACCGCCACCTCGCTCCGGGCACTCCGCCCATGTTTCACCTCCACGAGCAGTATGATGGCGGCGTTAACGGCATCGTCATCGGCCTCTACGTCACCTTCACCAACCCCTACGACGCTCACCACCTCCTTGGCCAGGTGTTCTGGTGTGGATGCGAGTTCATCGCGTTCACCACCTACAACATCTTCACCAACTTCCACCACATCTTCCCCCAGCCCAACGGCATGCACACCCTCCCCTACCAGATGCCGGAGAACGATGAGTGAGGGGCGCCGGCTAAGGACGGGCCAAGAAGTTGTTCGAGTGTTCTGCTGGCCGAGTCTTTCTATCTAGCTTGTGTTGTGTTGGTTGGGGCGTGTGTGCCCGTGTCTTCTAGCTATATGTCTAGTTTTAATTATTTTCCTTTCATGTTTTATGCACTATATGTTGTAAGGGGATGCCCCTCTATATGTTCTCTAAGGGGATGCTACTAGGCTACCCGATGCCCCTCTATCGTGCTATCTATTAATGTTTTTTGGGCCTAAAGTTTCTTCATTGCATTTTATTTATGTGGCCATGTGAACTAAAAAATGCACTAAAACATGATCCAATCATAAAAGTTGTTGTTAGCACGTGTCTAGTTAATTATTTTCCTTTTATGTTTTATGCACTATATGTTGTAAGGGGATGCCCCTCTATATGTTATAAGGAGATGCTACTAGGGGCACACTAGATGTCTTCCTTTTTTGAGAGGGGCACAACTTTTTTCGGTTGAAACACACGAGTAAAAACTTTGAAAACACCATAGCACAAACCAAAAAAAATTAAAAATGGTGCTTGGTTGAAATAAACTAGAACCAAACAATTGCAACTTTTTTGGTTCACAAAGACTGCAAGTTAGACTGCTAACTAGAACCAACCTTTTGATTTAGCCGAAACAACACGGGACCCTACCATCGGACACGATAGCTTGTGCATAAAAATAGCTCAAATAATTATCAGATGGGTTATCTCAAAAAAGGTGACCGCAGGAAGCTTAAAGTTTGTGAAATAACCTAAGCCAAAAAGATATATCGATGTCAATGACCGTGTGCACTTTTTTTTGCACTAGCTACACTTCTTTTATCAATGGGCTTGGATATGTTCTATTCGGCCCTGCCTACCTTCTATATGGGCCTGGCCTTTTCGGGCAACTGTCGATGAACCTTTTTTTTTCTTTTCTCCCTCTACCACTGAAACTGAAACTGATGACGAACTGAAGAACTGAAAACAGGGCCGAAACAGAGTGGAGAAGACATGCCGAATTCGTACAGCGCAACACTTTTATTCAAACATCCATATCATTACGATTACAAATGATGCCCAATCTATTCACTAACGACTAATTATCATCACATAAACAAATGCGAGAGCAATTACACAAACATAAAAAAGACCGGCCATCAAATTGCCCTGCTTCTGCAATTCGATGAGTTTCTTCATCTGCTTGTTCAACTTCTTCAGCTCTCCCGTCACTCCTGCATCCCCCACAGTAGCACCAATGGAATGGGCGCCCCCAATGGAATTGCCAGATCCAGGGGCCCCAGATCCAGACGGGCCCGATCCAAACTTCTCCGCCTCCAATGGTAAATCGAGCTCCCCTGATGCACCCTCCAGTTGAATCCGCTCTATGTACTCATCTAGCCACTCAAAATGGGTGCATTGCTTCAATTTCTGAAATCGGAAAGATGAACCCTAAATCTCAAATCCGATGAAAAATATGAAATTGGGAGACAAAAACCAAAATTGGCATATTGAGAAGTAAAATCTCACCTTTCCCTGCTCTGGTTTGCTCTCGCATTTCACAAATTCCCGCCCAAGGTTGCCATTCTTGTCGATCGTTGTGACTAGCCGCTTCAGGGGTGCGGTACGTGGGCATGCAGGGCACCTTGTCATGGGCACTGCGCCATAGCGCGGGCCATGAGCAGCGGGAGGCTGAAGCGGAGCTCGACATTGCTAGGTCGCGGCCCGGAATGGCGTTGCTGCGCGTCGTCGCCGGAGAAGAAGAAGAACAACAGTCGGGGAGGGGGGAGGATGGGAAGGTCGCGGTAGGGCTCGGGTGCTGCACGGCTCGGGGCACGGCTCGGTGTCCTCTCTTGTACCAATGCTGAGCTGGATAAGTTAGTGGGTCCCACGCTGTGGGTCCCGCTCACCTGACCAATGCTGAGTTGGATAAGTTAGTGGGACCCACAGCCCGCTCATCTGATTCGAGTATTAAACATGTGTCTTTGGATTAGGCAGCAGTGTCGCACGGTAGCTATTTTTTCCAACGCAGATGTTGCATGAGAGCCATTTGAACCAACAACGTCGTTCTCTGGACAATTCAACTCAACGATGTCGCATGGGAGCTATTTGCCCAAATATTGCTAGACTTCATGGAAGTCTTTGTCCGCAACTTCACCAGCACCTACAAGCGGCCTCCCAAGCCCCGCCAGCTCTCCTTATGCGTCCAAGGGCCCAGTGAATCGACTCGCAACTACCTCACACGTTGGGCCGAGCTCCGCAACTCCTGCGAGGGGTGCACGAGGTTCAAGCCATAGAGTACTTCACCGCCGGGTGCCGAGAGGGCACCCTCCTCAAGCACCGACTCATCTGCGACGAGCCGAATACCCTCGACGAGCTGCTGATCATAGCAGACAAGTACGCCATGGCCGACTCCTCAATGAAGACCGAGCTCCGAGTGGACGCCTCTGGAAAGGTGATCGCTCCGTCTCCCCAGACGCCGGCTGGTGACTCCAACCGACGCCCCTACCAGAACGACCACAAGCGCAAGGCCCCTATGCCGCCTTCCACCAGTCGGCAAGTAGCCACCGTCGAAGACGAACAGCCCGAGGAGCGGCCCGCGCCCAAGAAGAAGGGCGGCAGGCCGGCTTGGCAGCCGACCTTCTCCTACGAGCAAACTCTTGATGCCCCCTGCAAGTTCCACAGCGGCGCGAAGCCGTCCAACCACATGACCCGGAAGTGCCATTGGCTCACGCGGATCTCCAAGGGCGAGGGGCTGCTGCCGCCTCCAGCTCCTGGCCCGCCGCCTCCAGCCCCTCAGCAGCTGGCTGTTCGACCAGCAGTCGGAGCCATTCAAGATGAGTTCCCAGATGAGCACGCCGCCTACGTCGTCTTCACGAGCCAAATTAAAGACAAGCGCAGTCGGCGCCGACAGCACCAAGAAGGCAACGCGGTCGCCTCTAGCAACCCCGAGTTCATGCATTGGTCTGACAAGCCTATCAGCTGGAGCCGGGCCGATCACCTAGAGGTGATGCCGTCTCCCGGCTCTTATGCATTGGTGTTGGACGCCACCCTCGCGACAGAAAGGCGAGCTGCCCGTTTCTCCCGTGTGCTGATTGATGGTGGGAGCAGTATCAACATACTGTACCGCGACACCATGGAGAAGTTGAACATCAAGGCGAAGCAACTCACGCCAAGACGGACTGTGTTCCATGGCATCGTACCCGGCTTGTCCTGTTCCCCAATCGGCAAGATCAAGATGGATGTTCTCTTCGGAGACAAGGATCACTTTCGCCGAGAAGCGATCTGGTTTGAAGTAGTGGATCTAGAGAGCCCTTACCACGCCTTGCTTGGCCGACCTGCCCTGGCCAAGTTCATGGCTGTGCCCCACTACGCCTACCTCAAGATGAAGATGCCGAGTTCAAAGGGGATCATCACCATAGCCGGAGACTACAAGAAGTCCACCGAGTGCGCTGCGGCCAGCAGCCGACTGGCCTTGTCCCTCATGATTGCTGAAGAGAAGAAGATGCTGGACCGAGTCGTGGCCATGGCCGGCAAGCAGTCGGCCCTGTCCCCCAAACCCAAGGAATATGATGCTCAGGGCTCCTTCAAGCCGGCCAAGGAAACAAAGAAGATACCTCTGGACCCGGAGAACCCGGAGAGGTTTGCTGTCATTGGTGCAAACCTGGACATCAAATAGGAAGGCGAGCTTGTCGACTTCCTCCGTGAGAATCGAGACATCTTTGCATGGTCCCCAAAGGACATGTCGGGTGTTCCGAAGGATTTCGCCGAGCACAAGCTACACGTCCGAGCGGACGCAAAACCAGTCAAGCAGCCTCTCCGCCGACTGTCGGAGGAGAAGAGAAGGATCGTAGGAGAAGAGATAGCCCGGCTCCTGGCAGCCGGCTTCATTATGGAGGTGTCTTTTCCAGAGTGGCTTGCCAACCCGGTCTTGGTGTTGAAGAAGAACAATAAATGGCGTATGTGTATAGATTACACCAGCCTCAACAAAGCCTGCCCCAAAGATCCGTTTGCCCTACCACGGATCGATCGAGTGATAGACTCCACAGCCGGATGCGAGATGTTGAGTTTCTTGGATGCTTACTCAGGCTACCACCAGATCAAGTTGGACCCAGCCGACCGCCTGAAGACCGCCTTCATCACACCATTCGGAGCTTTCTGCTACCTGACTATGACATTCGGCTTGAGAAATGCCGGTGCCACTTTTCAGCGTTGCATGCAGAAATGCCTCCTCAAGCAACTCGGTAGAAATGCCCACGTCTATGTAGACGATATTGTGGTGAAGACGGAGAAGCGTGGCACCCTGCTGGAAGACCTAAGGGAAACATTTGCCAACTTGCGCCGATTTCAGATCAAGCTCAACCCTGAGAAATGCGTGTTCGGAGTACCAGCCGGCCAGCTTCTAGGCTTTTTGGTCTCCGAACGCGGCATTGAGTGCAACCCAGTGAAGATCAAGGCCATAGAGAGAATGGAGATTCCTACCAAGCTGCGAGACGTTCAGAAGTTTACCGGGTGCCTGGCCTCCCTAAACCGCTTTATCAGCCGGCTAGGGGAGAAGGCTCTCCCCCTGTACCGACTCATGAAGAAGTCCACCCACTTCGAGTGGAACGACCAAGCAGACCAAGCTTTCCACGAGTTGAAGAAGATGCTGACCACACCGCCTGTCCTGGCAGCGCCGACTGAGAAAGAGCCCATCCTCCTTTACATTGCTGCGACTAGCCGAGTGGTCAGTACAGTCATCGTGGTCCAACGCCCAGAAGAAGGCCGAGCTCAGTTAATCCAGAGGCCGGTATATTATTTGAGCGAAGTACTGTCCACCTCGAAGCAAAACTACCCGCATTACCAGAAGATGTGCTATGGAGTGTACTTCGCCGCCAAGAAGCTAAAGCACTACTTTCAAGAGCATCCCATCATGGTCGTATGCGCTGCCCCGCTTGCCGAGATCATAGGCAGCCGAGATGCATCCAGCCGGGTGGCTAAGTGGGCCATTGCGCTGGCTCCTTACACGATCTTCTACCAGCCCTGCACCGCCATCAAGTCCCAAGCATTGGCCGACTTCCTTGTCGACTGGGCCGAGACCCAGTACCTACCGCCGGCTCTCGACTCCACTCATTGGCGGATGCACTTTGACGGATCCAAGATGCGCACCGGCTTGGGAGCCGGCATCATCCTCACCTCTCCCAAGGGCGACAAGCTTAGATACACATTGCAAATTCATTTTTCCACCTCCAACAATGTGGCCGAGTACGAGGCGCTCATACACGGGCTCCGGCTAGCCAAAGAACTCGGCATATGCCAGATCCTGTGTTATGGCGACTCAGATTTGGTGGTCCAGCAGTCATCTGGCGACTAGGACGCAAACATGGCGAGCTATCGATTCCTCGTCCAGCAAATCAGCGGATACTTTGAAGGGTGCGAGTTCCTCCACGTGCCACGGGCCGACAACGAGCAAGCAGATGCCCTGGCACGGATCGGCTCCACCCGACAAGCTATACCAACCGGCGTCTCTCTCCAACGCCTCCTCAAACCGTCCGTCAAGCCGTCTCCAGAATCGGACTCCATCTTCGTACCGCCTGCTCCTGATGCAGTCGGATCCAACTTGGGAAACCCAGCAAGCGGCTCGGGGACTTCGACAAGCTGGCCGGGGACTGCCGTAGTCGCACCCGGCTAGGGGACTTCAGAACCCGGCCTGGGGACTGCAGCAGTCGGCCCGGGGACTGTAGCAGTCGGCTCGGGGACTGCAACGACACAACAGACGGTGGCCGACTCCAACTCTTCACCACCCAACCCACCCACCCGGGTCACAGTAGCCGTACTGACAACAGAAGAAGTCACAGCTCCATCATGGGCCCAGCCCATCCTCAACTTCCTAGTAAATAGAGAGCTGTCGACTGATGAGATCTTGGCAAGACTAGTTCAACGCCGAGCCGGAGCATACGCAATAATAAACAGAGAACTTGTTAAGCGTAGCGTCACTGGAGGCTTCCAGTGCTGCGTCGAGCCAGAGAAGGGCATAGCAATCCTCAAGGATATCCACCAAGGCGAATGCGGCCACCACGCGGCCTCAAGATCACTTGTCGCCAAAGCTTTCCGCCATGGTTTCTTCTGGCCGACTGCTTTGGAAGACGCCAAGGAATTAGTCAAATGCTGCAAAGGATGCCAAGTCTTCAGCTCCAAGCACACCTGCCGGCTTCTGCACTCAAGACCATCCCCTCACCTGGCCCTTTGCCATTTGGGGGCTGGACATGGTGGGTCCATTCAAGACAGCCCGCGGCGGCATGACACATCTGCTTGTTGCCGTGGACAAATTCACCAAGTGGATTGAAGCGAAGCCAATCAAGAAGCTGAACGGGCCGACTGCCGTGACATTCATCGCAGATATCACCACTCGGTATGGTATACCACACAACATCATCACCGACAACGGCACGAACTTTGCCAAGGGAGCACTGGCACGTTTCTGCGCGACATAGGGCATCCGACTGGACTTAGCGTCCGTTGCCCACCCGAAGTCAAACGGCCAGGTCGAGCGAGCAAACGGCCTCATCGTCTCCGGCATCAAGCCCCGACTGGTCGTACCACTGGAGCGTTCGGCCGGCTGCTAGCTCGATGAGCTGCCGGCTGTCCTCTGGAGTCTGCGTACTACCCCGAACAAGTCAACCGGCTTCACTCCTTTCTTCCTTGTATATGGTGCCGAGGCTGTCATCCCAACTGACATCGAGTTCGACTCGCCTCGGGTCACCATGTACACGGAGGCAGAGGCCAAGGAAGCGCGAGAAGACGGTGTCGACCTGCTGGAAGAGGGCCGGCTGTTAGCACTCAGTTGGTCCGCCATCTACCAGCAGGGTTTGCGCCGTTACCACAACCGGAAGGTCAAGCCAAGATCCTTCCAAGAAGGCGATCTTGTGCTCCGGCTGATCCAGCGAACAGTCGGCCAGCACAAGCTCTCGGCCCCTTGGGAAGGCCCATTCGTCATCAGCAAGGCCCTAGGCAACGACTCCTAGGGAGCATTTACTATTTGGAAGTGTGCGAACGTAGCTGGTGGATCGGGGAAACAGGAAATCCTTGTGGTAATGCCGTGTTTGAACGATCCTAGTTACTAGTAGCTAATCAAGTCAGAGTAGGGTGGCCGAGAAGCTTCTTGCAGTAGCGTTGACAAAGAAGAAGAGCCGGTGAAAAAAAAAAGAAAGCTAGAATTTCACGCAAGAGGGATGATTCCGGCAAAGAGTCGGAACGACCATGGAACGCCAATCTCCTGAGAAGATTTTATAGTTAAAAGCAGTATGTATCACGCTATCTTTTTGTATTAAGTACAAGACAACGGGCCCCCCCGAGGCGCACTCGGGGACTATCCCTCTTTTATCTATGAATGACGAGTGTCATACCCATGAATGTACTATTACATTTCATTTCCTATCTGGCACCGGGTTCGACTAGTCGGCCCGGGGACTGGCCGCTTTGAGTTATATTAAAAGTTCTACCTGAAGTCAGACAAGTAGTGTGCCGGCACCCGAGCCCTCTCTTATTGAAAGTCGCAGCTCGAAGAACCGACTGTCCGACTGGCAAGAGCCAAAGGCAGCAAAGGATGCCCACACGAAAAATGGCTAAGGACTAACGAATCTATATAACACAAGCCGGCCTCCCACCACACCTACCGGCTGTCAGAACAGCCGGCTGGCCGGCTTCCCAGTCACTTCGCTACAATCCAAGAAAGCTAGAGTACTTGCCCTCCCAACCGGCCAAGCACTTCTCCAGCCACAGACTGCAGAGCAGCTGTCCGGCTGGGAAGGCGGCAACCAAGGGAGGGCGGCAAAGGAAACAGCCAAAGGATGAAAAGCAAGAACAATGGGAAGCCAAATACATGCATGATTATATTTACACATAAGGCCTTCAACAGGCCGGCAGTCAACATAATTTGAATACACCCCCAGAGGGTGGAACTGCGCAAACTTAACAAAATATTGTTCGAAGAGAAATAAACAGGAGAGCAAAGATGGCGGATCAGACTAAGGGCGCAATAGGCGAGCCGGGTGTTGGGGAACGTAGCAGAAATTCAAAATTTTCCTACGTGTCACCAAGATCAATCTAGGAGATGCTAGCAACGAGAGGGGAGGAGTGCATCTACATACCCTTGTAGATCGCGAGTGGAAGCGTTCAAGAGAACGGGGTTGATGGAGTCGTATTCGTCGTGATCCAAATCACCGATGATCCTAGCGCCGAACGGACGGCACCTCCGCGTTCAGCACACGTACGAAGCGGGGACGTCTTCTCCTTCTTGATCCAGCAAGGGGGGAGGAGAAGTTGATGGAGATCCAGCAGCACGACGGCGTGGTGGTGGAAGTCGCGGGATCCCGGCAGGGCTTCGCCAAGCGCAAGCGGGGAGGAAGAGGTGTCACGGGAGGGAGGGAGGCGCCAGGGCTTGGGGTGCTGCTCCCATGCGCCTCCCCATTATATATAGGGGTGGAGGGGGCTGGTTTCTTGCCCTCCAAGTCCATTGGGGCGTTGGCAAAGGTGGGGGAAAGAAATCCCATCATTTCCCTTCCCCACCGATTGTTATCCCCCTTTTTTAGCGATCTTGATCTTATCCCTTCGGGATATGATCTTATTCCTTCTAAGGTGGGATCTTGGTGCGCCTTGACCAGGGGTGTGGGGCCTTGCCCCCACTACCCACGTTCATGTGGGTCCCCCCATGCAGGTGGGCCCCACTTCGGAACATTCTAGAACCTTCCTGGTACAATACCGAAAAATCCCGAACATTTTTCGGTGGCCAAAATAGGACTTCCCATATATAAATCTTTACCTCCGGACCATTCCGGAACTCCTCGTGATGTCCGGGATCTCATCCGGGACTCCGAACAACTTTCGATTAACCGCATACTAATATCTCTACAACTCTAGCATCACCGAACCTTAAGTGTGTAGACCCTACGGGTTCGGGAGACATGTAGACATGACCGAGACATTTCTCCGGTCAATAACCAACAGCGGGATCTGGATACCCATGTTGGCTCCCACATGTTCCACGATGATCTCATCGGATGAACCACGATGTTGAGGATTCAATCAATCCCGTATACAATTCCCTTTGTCAATCGGTACGTTACTTGCCCGAGATTCGATCGTCGGTATCCCAATACCTTGTTCAATATTGTTACCGGCAAGTCACTTTACTCGTACCGTAATGCATGATCCCGTGACCAAACACTTGGTCACATTGAGCTCATTATGATGATGCATTACCGAGTGGGCCCAGAGATACCTCTCCGTCATACGGAGTGACAAATCCCAGTCTCGATTCGTGCCAACCCAACAGACACTTTCGGAGATACCTGTAGTGCACCTTTATAGCCACCCAGTTACGTTGTGACATTTGGTACACCCAAAGCATTCCTATGGTATCCGGGAGTTGCACAATCTCATGGTCTAAGGAAATGATACTTGACATTAGAAAAGCTCTAGCAAACGAACTACACGATCTTGTGCTATGCTTAGGATTGGGTCTTGTCCATCACATCATTCTCCTAATGATGTGATCCCGTTATCAATGACATCCAATGTCCATGGTCAGGAAACCATAACCATCTATTGATCAATGAGCTAGTCAACTAGAGGCTTACTAGGGACATGTTGTGGTCTATGTACTCACATATGTATTACGGTTTCCAGTTAATACAATTATAGCATGAACAACAGACAATTATCATGAACAAGGAAATACAATAATAACCATTTTATTATTGCCTCTAGGGCATATTTCCAACAGTCTCCCACTTGCACTAGAGTCAATAATCTAGATCACATCACCATGTGATTAACACTCAAAGTTCACTAGAGTCAATAATCTAGTCCACATCACCATGTGATTAACACTCAATGAGTTCTAGGGTTTGATCATGTTATGCTTACGAGAGAGGTTTTAGTCAACGGGTCTGCAACATTCAGATCCGTGTGTGCTTTAGAAATCTCTATGTCATCTTGTAGATGTAGCTACCACGCGCTACTTGGAGCTATTCAAAATAACTACTCTACTATACGAATCCGGTTTACTACTCAGAGTCATCCGGATTAGTGTCAAAGTTTGCATCGACGTAACCCTTTACGACGAACTGTTTTACCACCTCCATAATCGAGAAAATTCCTTAGTCCACTAGATACTAAGGATAAGTTCGACCGCTGTCATGTGATCCATTCCCGGATCACTATTGTACCCCTTGACTAACTCATGGCAAGGCACAGTTCAGGTGCGGTACACAGCATAGCATACTGTAGAGCCTATGTCTAAAGCATAGGGGACGACCTTCGTCCTTTCTCTCTCTTCTGCCTTGGTCAGGTCTTGAGTCTTACTCAATACTCACACCTTGTAACACAGCCAAGAACTCCTTCTTTGCTGATCTATTTTGAACTCCTTCAAAATCTTGTCACAGTATGTATTCATCTGAAAGTACTATTAAGCGTTTTTGATCTATCCTTATAGATCTTGATGCTCAATGTTTAAGTAGCTTAATCCAGGTTTTCCATTAAAAACACTTTTCAAATAACCCTGGATGCTTTCCAGAAATTCTACATCATTTCTGATCAACAATATGTTAACAACATATACTCATCAAAAATTCTATAGTGCTCCCACTCACTTCTTTGGAAATACAAGTTTCTCATGAACCTTGTATAAACCCAAAATCTTTGATCATCTCATCAAAGCGTTCATTCCAACTCCGAGATGCTTACTCCAATCCTTAGAAGGATTGCTGGAGCTTTGCATACTTGTTAGCATCTTTCAGGATTGACAAAACCTTCTGGTTGTATCACATACAACCTTTCCTCAAGAAAAACGTCGAGGAAACAATGTTTTGACATCCTATCTGCAAGATTTCATAAATAATGCAGTAACTGCTAATATAATTCTAACAGACTCTTAGCATCGCTACGAGTGAGAAAGTCTCATCGCAGTCAACTCCTTGAACTTGCCGGAAAACATCTTAACGACAAGTCGAGCTTTCTTAATGGTGACACTTACCATCATTGTCTGTCTTCCCTTTAAAATCCATCTGTACCCAACAGCCTTACGACCATCAAGTAGTTCTTTCAAAGTCTATACTTTGTTTTCATACATGGATACTCTCGGATTTTATGGCCTCAAGCCATTCGTCGGAATCTGGGCCCACCATCGCTTCTCCATAGCTCGTAGGTTCCTTGTTGTCTAGCAACATGACTTCCAAGACAGGATTACGTACCACTCTGAAGTAGTACGCATCCTTGTCATCCTATGAGGTTTGGTAGTGACTTGATCTGAAGTTTCATGATCACTATCATAAGCTTCCACTTCAATTGGTGTAGGTGCCACAGGAACAACTTCCTGTGCCCTGCTACACATTAGTTGAAGTGACGGTTCAATGACCTCATCAAGTCTCCACCATCCTCCCACTCAATTCTTTCGAGAGAAACTTTTCCTTGAGAAAGGACCCGTTTCTAGAAACAATCACTTTTGCTTCCAGATCTGAAATAGGAGGTATACCCAACTGTTTTGGGTATTCTATGAAGATGCATTTATCCGCTTTGGGTTCGAGCTTATTAGCCTGAAACTTTTTCACATAAGCGTCGCAGCCCCAAACTTTTAAGAAACGACAGCTTAGGTTTCTCTAAACCATAGTTCATACGGTGTCGTCTCAACGGAATTGCGTGGTGCCCTACTTAAAGTGAATGTGGTTGTCTCTAATGCCTACCCATAAACGATAGTTGTAATTCGATAAGAGACATCATGGTATGCACCATATCCAATAGGGTGCAGTTATGATGTTCGGACACACCATCACAATATGGTGTTCCAGGCAGTATTAGTCGTGAAACAATTTCCACAATTTCTTATTTGTGTGTCTCTCCAAAAAAATTCTTAATTGTGTGCCAAACTCGTAACTCAGATATTCATCTCTATGATCATATCACAAACATTTTATCCTCTTGTCACGACGATCTTCAACTTCACTCTGAAATTACTTGAACCTTTCAATAATTCAGACTTGTGTTTCATCAAGTAAATATTCTCAGCATCTACTCAAATCATCTGTGAAGTAAGAGCATAACGATATCCACTGCGTGCGTCAGCACTCATTGGACTGCACACATCAAATGTATTACTTCCAACAAGTTGCTCTCTTGTTCCATCTTACTGAAAACGAGGCCTTTCAGTCATCTTGCCCATGTGGTATGATTTGCATGTCTCAAGTGATTCAAAATCAAGTGAGTCCAAATGATCCATCTGTATGGACTTTCTTCATGCATATATACTAATAGACATGGTTCGCATGTCTCAATCTTTTCAAAAACGAGTGAGTCCAAAGATCCATCAACATGGAGCTTCTTCATGCGTTTTATACCAATATGACTCAAGTGGCAGTGCCACAAGTATGTGGTACTATCATTACTATCTTATATCTTTTGGCATGAACATGTGTATCACCACGATCGAGATTCAATAAACCATTCATTTTAGGTGCAAGACCATTGAAGGTATTATTCAAATAGACAGAGTAACCATCATTCTCCTTTAATGAATAACCGTATTGCGATAAACATAATCCAATCATGTCTATGCTCAACGCAAACACCAAATAATTATTATTCAGGTTTAACCCCAATCTCGATGGTAGAGGGAGCATGCGATGCTTGATCACATCAACCTTGGAAACACTTCCAACACATATCGTCATCTCACCTTTAGCTAGTCTCCGTTTATTCCGCAGCTTTTATTTCGAGTTACTAACACTTAGCAACCGAACCGGTATCTAATACCCTGGTGCTACTAGGAGTACTAGTAAAGTACACATTAATATAATGTATATCCAATATACTTCTGTCGACCTTGCCAGTCTTCTCATCTATGAAGTATCTAGGGTAGTTCTGCTTCAGTGACCATTCCCCTCATTTCAGAAGCACTTAGTCTCGGGTTTGGGTTCAACCTTGGGTTTCTTCACTAGAGCAGCAACTGATTTGTCGTTTCATGAAGTATCCCTTCTTGCCCTTGCCCTTCTAGAAACTAGTGGTTTTACTAACCATCAACAATTGATGCTCCTTCTTGATTTCTACTTTCGCGGTGTCAAACATCGCGAGTTGCTCAAGGATCATCATGTCTATCCCTGATATGTTATAGTTCATCACGCAGCTCTAATAGCTTGGTGGCAGTGACTATGGAGAACCATCACTATCTCATCTGGAAGATTAACTCCCACTCGATTGAAGTGATTGTAGTACTCAGACAATCTGAGCACATGCTCAACGATTGAGCTTTTCTCCCTTAGTTTGCAGGCTTATGAAACTTGTCAGAGGTCTCATACCTCTTGACGTGGGCATTAGTCTGAAATCCCAATTTCAGTCTTTGGAACATCTCATATGTTCTGCGACGTTTCAAAACCGTCTTTGGTGCCACAATTTTAAACCGTTAGCATCACACACTGAACTATCACGTAGTCATCAAAACGTGTATGTCAGATTTTCGCAACATCCACAAACGACGCTCGAGGTTCAACACACCGAGCGGTGCATTAAGGACAAATGCCTTCTGTGCAGCAATGAGGACAATCCTCAGTTTACGGACCCAGTCCGCATAATTGCTACTATCAACTTTCAACTAAATTTTCTCTAGGAACATATCTTAGTAGAACTAAAGCGTAAGCTACGACATTATTTGCAAAGACCTTTTGACAATGTTCATGATAATTAAGTTCATCTGATTATTTAATGAGGGGAATGGTCATCTAAGTGATACATGATCCGAATCGACTAGGCCGTGTCCGATCATCACGTGAGACGGACTAGTCATGATCGGTGAACATCTCCATGTTGATCGTATCTACTATACGACTCATGTTCGACCTTTCGGTCTCTTGTGTTCCGAGGCCATGTCTGTACATGCTAGGCTCGTCAAGTCAACCTAAGTGTTTTGCTTGTGTTCCGAGGCCATGTCTGTACATGCTAGGCTCGTCAACACCCGTTGTATGCGAACGTTAGAATCTATCACACCCGATCATCACGTGGTGCTTCGAAACAACGAACCTTCGCAACGGTGCACAGTTAGGGGGAACACATCTCTTGAAATTTTAGTGAGGGATCATCTTATTTATGCTACCGTCGTTCTAAGAAAATAAGATGTAAACATGACAAACATCACATGCAAATCATAAAGTGACATGATATGGCCAATATCATCTTGCGCCTTTGATCTCCATCTTCGAGGCACGGCATGATTACCTTCGTCACCGGCATGACACCATGATCTCCATCATCGTGTCTTCATGAAGTTGTCTTGCCAACTATTACTTCTACTACTATGGCTAACGGTTAGCAATAAAGTAAAGTAATTACATGGCGTTTTCATTGGCACGCAGGTCATACAATAAATTAAGACAACTCCTATGGCTCCTGCCGGTTGTCATACTCATCGACATGCAAGTCGTGATTCCTATTACAAGAACATGATCAATCTCATACATCACATATATAATTCATCACATCCTTTTGGCCATATCACATCACATAGCATACCCTGCAAAAACAAGTTAGACGTCTTCTAATTGTTGTTGCATGTTTTACGTGGCTGCTATGGGTTTCTAGCAAGAACGTTTCTTACCTACGCAAAAGCCACAACGGTGATATGCCAATTTCTATTCACCCTTCATAAGGACCCTTTTCATCGAATCTGATCCAACTAAAGTGGGAGAGACAGACACCCGCTAGCCACCTTATGCATCAAGTGCATGTCAGTCGGTGGAACCTGTCTCACGTAAGAGTACGTGTAAGGTCGGTCCGGGCCGCTTCATCCCACAATGCCGCCGAATCAAGATAAGACTAGTAACGGCAAGCAAATTGAACAAATCATCGCCCACAACTACTTTGTGTTCTACTCGTGCATAGAATCTACGCATAGACCTGGCTCATGATGCCACTGTTGGGGAACGTAGCAGAAATTCAAAATTTTCCTACGTGTCACCAAGATCAATCTAGGAGATGCTAGCAACGAGAGGGGAGGAGTGCATCTACATACCCTTGTAGATCGCGAGCGGAAGCGTTCAAGAGAACGGGGTTGATGGAGTCGTATTCGTCGTGATCCAAATCACCGATGATCCTAGCGCCGAACGGACGGCACCAACGCGTTCAACACACGTACGGAGCGGGGACGTCTCCTCCTTCTTGATCCAGCAAGGGGGGAGGAGAAGTTGATGGAGATCCAGCAGCACGACGGCGTGGTGGTGGAAGTCGCGGGATCCCGGCAGGGCTTCGCCAAGAGCAAGCGGGGAGGAAGAGGTGTCACGGGAGGGAGGGAGGCGCCAGGGCTTGGGGTGCTGCTCCCATGCGCCTCCCCACTATATATAGGGGTGGAGGGGGCTGGTTTCTTGCCCTCCAAGTCCATTGGGGCGTTGGCAAAGGTGGGGGAAAGAAATCCCATCATTTCCCTTCCCCACCGATTGTTATCCCCCTTTTTTAGCGATCTTGATCTTATCCCTTCGGGATATGATCTTATTCCTTCTAAGGTGGGATCTTGGTGCGCCTTGACCAGGGGTGTGGGGCCTTACCCCCACTACCCACATTCATGTGGGTCCCCCCATGCAGGTGGGCCCCACTTCGGATCCGTCTAGAACCTTCCCGGTACAATACCGAAAAATCCCGAACATTTTCCGGTGGCCAAAATAGGACTTCCCATATATAAATCTTTACCTCCGGACCATTCCGGAACTCCTCGTGACGTCCGGGATCTCATCCGGGACTCCGAACAACTTTCGGTTAACCGCATACTAATATCTCTACAACTCTAGCGTCACGAACCTTAAGTGTGTAGACCCTACGGGTTCGGGAGACATGTAGACATGACCGAGACATTTCTCCGGTCAATAACCAACAGCGGGATCTAGATACCCATGTTGGCTCCCACATGTTCCACGATGATCTCATCGGATGAACCACGATGTCGAGGATTCAATCAATCCCGTATACAATTCCCTTTGTCAATCGGTACGTTACTTGCCCGAGATTCGATCGTCGGTATCCCAATACCTTGTTCAATATTGTTACCGGCAAGTCACTTTACTCGTATCGTAATGCATGATCCCGTGACCAAACACTTGGTCACATTGAGCTCATTATGATGATGCATTACCGAGTGGGCCCAGAGATACCTCTCCGTCATACGGAGTGACAAATCCCAGTCTCGATTCGTGCCAACCCAACAGACACTTTCGGAGATACCTGTAGTGCACCTTTATAGCCACCCAGTTACGTTGTGACGTTTGGTACACCCAAAGCATTCCTACGGTATCCGGGAGTTGCACAATCTCATGGTCTAAGGAAATGATACTTGACATTAGAAAAGCTCTAGCAAACGAACTACACGATCTTGTGCTATGCTTAGGATTGGGTCTTGTCCATCACATCATTCTCCTAATGATGTGATCCCGTTATCAATGACATCCAATGTCCATGGTCAGGAAACCATAACCATCTATTGATAAACAAGCTAGTCAACTAGAGGCTTACTAGGGACATGTTGTGGTCTATGTATTCACACATGTATTACGGTTTCCAGTTAATACAATTATAGCATGAACAACAGACAATTATCATGAACAAGGAAATACAATAATAACCATTTTATTATTGCCTCTAGGGCATATTTCCAACACCGGGCTGGTCGGTGGAGACGGCATTGCCGGCTGGAGGAGTGGCCGGCTGGCGAGTCTCGGCTTGATCATCGCCGGCTCCAGGCGGCGCGTTCGCACACGCCTCGTTGCTGGAGGCACGATCAAGTTGAGGCTGGCCGGTTGCTCCACCATCTGGCACGGCGTGTTCACCATCCTCTCCCTCCTCCTCTTCGCCCTCGTCGCTAGTGTCGATCTCCTCCGCCGAGTCCTCACCATCCGCCGGGTTCAGCCCGAACCACTCCTCCAGCTAAGCAATGCCATTATCATCCACCTCAGGAGCAAAGGTGCTGGTGCCGGTGTAGTCGGCGATTGCCGAAGCGCGCTGGATGATAGCCGGCCGCACCGCCTCCAACTCCTTGTCAGCCTCCTGCCGCCAGGTGGCCAGCTGGTCCAAGCTCAACTCGGGATACCAGGCTTTGACGAACTCCAGCGCCCGCCTGGCGCCTGACCGAGCTGCAGAAGCCTTCCAGGCCTCGAAGCGGCCAACCGCTACCTCCAGCAAGTCGGCAGTCCGACTGGGGGTACGGGGAACCGCCTCGCCTGGCCAGAGGGCGGCCAGCACTTGCGCCCCAACACGCTGAAGACGGCGGATCATGCGGTGAGCCGGCTGGAGGCGGGCTTGGATCGCCAGAAGATGCTCCTCAAGCGACCGACGAGCATTCGGCGCGATCTCCACACCGGCTTGCCTTCGTGCCTCGCAGTGGGCCTCGACAACCTGGTTGGCGGCGGTAGAGTAACCAGGGAAGTACTCTGCACAAGAAACAAAGAGAAAAAACACAAAGTCGGAGAATGGACTAAATGGCAAGCAGCAAGCAAGAAACGAAGAAGAGGGCGTCCTACCATCGACCAAGTCTTCGATGTGGCCGTAGCCACTGATCAGCGACTGCCTTGCCTCAGCCCAGCTCGCCGCCTCGGTCTCGTACTCGGCTTGAAGGGCGGCCTCGTTGTCCTGCACCGCCTTCAGGGCCGCCTTGTGGCTCTCCTCCTGGTCGGCCAGCCTCTTGACCAGGCGGTCACGCTCCTGAACCAAGGCGTCAAACTCGGCTTCCTTGGCGCGAAGGGCGGTCTGGGTCCCACCCAGCTGCTCCCTCAGGCTGGCATTGGCCTCTGCAGATATGGCAAAGAAGAAAAAAGCAATAAGAAAGAAGTCGTCAGGAAAGATCCGACCCGACTGCTCAGCAGTCGGCCCGAATCTCGGGGACTACACCCAGTGGGTGTGCTGACGCGCCCCCACGTGAGATAAAAGATGAAGCACTTACTCCGGCTCTCAGTTAGAACAGCAGTCTTCTGGGTCAGCTCCCGAGCCTGGGAGTTGAAGGCAACCGCACGGAGGTTGTGGTAGTCCTGCAAGTCGGACAGAGAAGCGAACAAGAGCAAGATAAGCAATCAAACTCTACTAAGAAGTACCAAGCCGCCTGCTCAGCAGCCGACTCGGAACTCGGGGACTACACCCAGTGGGTGCGCTGACGCGCCTCCACGGAAGAGAGCAAGATCAAGAAACAGAAAGGCGGGAAGGCTCACCTGAATGGCCTCCCGTGTCGCGAGGAACTCATCATTGTACTGCCTCAGCACGGCGGCCTGGGACTGAAGCCGGTTCCGGACTTCTTGCGCCGCCACGTTCACCACGGCCGTCCCGCCACCCGGCGTCCACCCCGAGCTGGCGCTGGCTGTCTCCGGATCCTGGGTCGACGAGCTAGAGCCTGGCGCCGAAGTCGCCTTCCCCGCGCGCTGGCGTGATGACGATCGGACTACCAGGTCCGTCTTCGCAGCCGGCTCACCTCCAGTCGGCCGCACGGGCGGCGCGTCAAGTCGGCCGCCTCGGTCCGCCCCAGTCGGCGATGGCGGTGCCGCCTCCCTCTCCCGGACGACGACGTCGTCCTCCTCCCTCTCCATCCCCGGCAGGTCGCCGCCGGCTTCCTCCGGCGGGGGCTCCGGGATCTCGGGCGCCGTGACACGCAGGGGGGTGACAAGCAAGGCCCCCTCCGCTGCCGCTGCGGCTGCAGCCTCCGCCTGGGCCTTGGCCGCCGCGTCGGCTTGTGCCTTCGCCGACTTCTCCGACATCTCCTGCGCCGCCTTGCCAGCGGCCGCCCTCGGCTCCTCCGCCTCCCGCTCCTCCCACGCATTCCACTCCGTTGCCGCCTGAAGCTCGGCACGAGGGTCCACGCGGCGGGTATTTGCGGATCCTCCAGACGATCCAACCACGGAGGCGGCAGCGATCCGCTCAAGAGAGAGCGGAGCCCTGTTTGATGAGACAAGACAAGGATTCAGAAATCAAGAATAAAAGAAGAAAGAATATGCAAGAGAATCTACACTTACGCCGAAACCGTTTGCGGCTGCTTCACCACCTTGCGGAAGCGGGCCGCCTTCGCGGCCGCCTCATCCCGCCTGGTCGCCGTCGCCCCGCCCTTGGGCTTCTTCGGCCGACTACCGAACAAGCCCGCCGCGGCCCGGCGCTTCTGCACGCCGCCTCGAGCAGGCGGCGCGGCGAAGGAACCCGCGCCATGGTCGGACGCCGGCTGGCGGCGCGGGACGATTTCCGCCTCGTCGCCCTCCGGCCAGTCGTCGAAGCTGGCTCCAAGCCCGGAGCTGCCTGCTTCACCGCCTCCCGCCTCGGTGTTATCATCCATGGCGGCCGCCCCCAAGTCGGGGTCCTCCAAGTCATGCTCCGCCCGGTCGGGGAGAAATTGGCGATCCGCCCCCGCTGTCCCGGCCACAGGTCGAAGGAGAGGCCTCTGCCAAGACGTGCCGACTGGTCAGAGTCGGCCAAGAAAAACTTGGTGAGAAAACTAAAAGCAGAGAAGATAAAGAAAGCATATCATAGGCGGGGGATTGGCACGGCAGTACGGCTCCTTGCCAAACTGCCACTCTGCAGAGAGCTTGCAGTTCGCGAGATAGTTCACCATATGAGCCACCTCGTCATGAGGCATCTCCTTGGTGCACATCCGACTCGGATCGAGTTGGCCGCTCATTTGACTCATCAAATGAGGGCGGCCTTGAAGTGGGAGCACCCGGCTCACCACGAAGGCGGCCAGCAGGTCGGACCCAGTCAGGCCCTCTGACTGGATCATTACCCGGAGTCGGGCGACGGCGGCGGCTCCAGCCGGCGACAGCGTCCTGGCCCGATAGGACCACTGGGCCGCCTCCCAGCCGGCGGGGCGGCTACGTCAGCCGGTAAATTGACGTAGTCGCCTTGCAGGGCGACGTTCTTCACGTAGAAGTACGATTTCTGCCAGGGCTTCACCGACTGGATCAGCGTGATGGCAGGGAAGGGGTTGTCGGCTGCCGGCCTCCGCACCGCGATGGAGGCGCTGCTCTGAGCCGGCACGCCCTGCATGCGGGTGCCAAGCTTGGATTGAAAGAATTCCCCCAGAGCTCGAGGGTGGGAAGGACGCCGAGGAAGCCCTCGCACAGAGTGACGAAGGCGACCAGCAGCACCACTATGTTTGGAGTGAGGTGGTGCGGCTAGAGCTGATAAAATTCGAGGAAGGAGCGGAAGAAGGCGCTCGCGGGCAGGCCGAGGCCGCGCAGGAAGTGCGAGCGAAAGATTACCCGCTCGCCTTCCTCCAGCGCCGGCGTGACCTCCTTCGGCGCAAGACGGACCCGCACCTGGTCCTCGCCGGGCATCCGCCGCGTCTTGCGGAGGAAGTCGATGTGGTCCGCGTGGACGTTGGAGCCATCCCAGTGTCCGCCGTGCTGCATGACGGCAAGAAGCTGCCGAGGAAGGGCGCGGCGACGACGAAAGCACGGCCCCGCGGCGGCGAAGCTGCGGGGTAGTGCGAAGACTAGAGGGACGGCGCGGCGGCGAAGGGCTGCTGCGGCGGAGACGGAAAGGAAGAAAATGGCGGAGCGAGGGGAGCGTGCGAGCGCCTGCCGTTCCCCCTCCTCCCCCTACTTATAGCCTCGTGTGGCGAAGCCGAGGAGGCGAGGCGTGGGGGGGAACGTGGGATTAACTGCGTCCACTCCCCCACGTTCCGCGATTACTGCGCCCTAACGACATGCAGAAACTGTTGCCGGAAGGCCTGCGGCGCGCTTTGGGCCACAGAGAATCCGCGCCTAGGCCTAGGCGTCGGAGTGCTGGGCCCCCGGCCTGCGGTGACGTCCCGTTGCGCGCATGGGTCGGCAGGCTTTTTTCAGCCGTAGGGTGCCACGCGGGCGGCGAGCGGCCGGCCCACAACCCGGCGTGCGCACCAACCGACTCTCGCCTTTAGACTTCAAAATCTCGCCAAGACGGCGTACCCAACCGAAGTCGGCTCCTAGCTGCTGGCTCTTCAAGATAGGAAGCTAACCGAGCTTCTCGTCCTCTTCTCAGCCTCGAAGCCCAACCAGCTTCGCGGACTACTGTCGGAGTAAATGGCCACGGGTAGCCTAACCGACTCCCCCTGGCTCTCTGAAAATTATCAGGCCGATTGGGCCTTCAAGTATCCAAAACACAGGGCCGGCTTCCCCTGGTCGGCTATCTCACAGGCCGACTACCGGAAGGCGACCCGACCTTCAAAAAACCTTCCTGAAGATAACCATAAGATGGCCGACTCCCAGAAGCCGGCCATAAGATGGCCGACTCTCAGAAGCCGGCCACAAGAAGACCGACTCCCAGATGCCGGCCACAAGAAGACCGACTCCCGGAAGCCGGCCAAGACTGCACCCACCAGGGCTGTGCCCACATAACGGTGATGAGACGGGGCGTGGCCACAGTACAGTCTGCCACCCCCGAATCGCGGAGCATGCATGGCCACAGTGCACCGTACAGGTCAGCCATCCCCCGTCCGGCGCGACATTGTTGCCATGTTGACCGTGACGTCACCCACGACAAGCGCCAGTACGGCCCGCGGGCGACGGGCCCCTTCAGTCAGAGAGACGCTCGAAGGCGGCCCGGCCTCCCCTAGTCGGCCTGAGGCATAGCCGGCTCCCAATAGCCGGCTACCTCCCTCCCTCGAAGTATGAGCATCATTAAGGAGACAAGACGAGGTGAGGCTACAGTGAGAGCCCGCCAGGCGGCGGCACTGTAGCCACGCTTACGTCGACAAAGCCCTTGTCATCAGGGGCGAGGCACCAGTAACCAGCCGCCGACAAGGCCCCCAGGCGGTCGGACCGGCCTGTCGACCAAGAGGCCGGCAGCCGGCGGGACCCACGAGTCGGCGGAGAAGCTGGCGAGCACAGACACTGACGGCTAGGACTCGCACCCAGCCGGATTACCATTGTATCCCGGGGGGGTAGGCCTATATAAACCCCCCAGGGCACCCATGCAAAGGGTTGATCTCTAAGATAGTTTTAGCCACCACGTAGAGGGAAGAGGAGAGCTAGCCTTGCCTTTCTTCCTCCTCTAGCCAAACAGCTCAAGGAGCACTTGTAGCTACTTGTGTTGATCTAGGGATCATGTGGAGACCCCGCAGAGCAGGACTAGGGGTGTTATCTCCATGGAGAGCCGCGAACCTGGGTAAGATTCACCGGCGTGCATGTCTTCGCCTTATCCCGTTTCCAGGCACCGGCGATGTCTTACTGGCTCCCACAATGATAAGCCACCCATTGGCATATGTCGCACCTACCACCCGACAACTTGTCAGCATTTCAGGGGCTGGGGTTTTTTTAAGGGGGGGGGTTGGGGCTTTTGGGGGGTTAATTTAGGTGTTTCATATATTGTGTTAGCTAGCTAATTAATAGAGAGAAGTGTGCTCTATTATCTTCGTGCTTGGTCGACGCTACGTACTATATACGTATAGAGAGGACTAGACACGCTAGCTAGTAAGCAAATGAAGGAAACAGAAGATCGTCATGAACATATGCATACAGAGAGAAGTGATATCGACCACCTCTCCTTCTCTGAGAGATTGGTCGAACAACAAGTTCTCGTATATCTATCCGACACTACCGGCTACATATATACAATAATTATCTCGTACAATATAATCTCCTACTTATATATGAACACAGGGTCCACATAGTATTCTCCGTTTTCAGCGATCACGTGGTCAAGGAAGAATGCCGCCAATTCCTCTTGAATTGCTCACATACGATCTGGTGGTAGGAGTTCATCCCGCATCCGAAAGATCTAATTTGACGAAGGGGGTCAATACATATATATATATATATATATATATATATATATATATATATATATATATATGAATAAATGAAACTAAACACAAACGATGGTAATAAAATAAAATTGTGAATATTATTGCTTACGCACTTCATATTGTTCGTCACAGTAGCCCCGCTCACAGGTCGTGTGGCGGATGGACTCGCAAACGTAGTATCCACAGAAATCATTCCCTTGTTCCTGCCACAACCACTTTACAAGAAATAGAGGTCAATCAAACTGATAAGCAAGCATGCTAAATGGTATTGATGAAACTAGCGCTTGAATCACTAGGAGATGCGCGGAACATGCTACTATAGTACTTACTTTCGGGTGTCTAAATTGCAGCTTCTTCGGCAGTCCTGGAGCTTTTTTGGTGAATTTTTCCAAACCCTGCCAGACAAAGAAAACAATTACTTGATATCAGGAAATGAACAAAGTTGCTGATATGGTGGATAATGATCGATTTAACTTACTTCTCGAGCATTTGAGTCATGTCCGCATAGTCCTGGGGATCTTTTCGTCTCGAGTCTAAGACGGTTACTACTCCCTGCTCAAGCTTAATCTCTAGGAGAATATAGTGGAAGCTGCGCATGCATGCATAAGTCATCAATTACATTACTATAACCTGGACTAATAAGGGAAACCGAATATGCAGAAGACAGTAACACTCACTTGAAGTTGTAAGGAAAGAGTATTATATCTTTGTTTTCATTTATTACCAACGATCGTAGCAAGTTGGCCTCGGTATTTTCGGCATGATATTTAACCTCACTTGCATCTATGATATTTGTGTTAATGAACCCAATACCACCGATTTGTCTTTTCTTCAATTCGGCGATCTTCAATCTGCATAATATAGTCAGGATAATTATAAATACATGCAATGAAAGAGCTGACCTATATAGAGAGACTTAATGACAGAAGTAGTACTACTTACAGACAGTAGCAAGTGACCGTTGATTTATCGAGGGCCTTTTGATTGAAAAACTGGAAGAACTCCTCAAATGGAACATTGAACAGTTCAATTCCAACGAGGTCATGGTCCTCTTTAACTCTCAGCATCAAAGTATTCCTCCCCCCAGACTCTCTGAAGGTTTTCATGTACCAATCATGTAATCTTCGCATCATCGTTGTTAGGGATCTTTCATCTTTGACGAGAGGCTTCCCGTAATGGTATTTGTGTTCGTCCACCTCTAAGAAATCATAATGTACATCGTCGGGCAGGTAATCTCCAAGATTGCTATAACCGGGCACCATCCTCGGATCATTAGCGATGATGTCGCTAGACACCTTGAGCGAGGGGCACGATTGGTTCGCTTGTTCGCCGAGCTGGGCAATTTTTTCCCAGCTCGTCATTCTTTTAACCTTTGATCACTGACAGTACTTCCCAACTGCTCCGCTTCGACAAATGTCTTTGCAATAATGCGCTCATAGTTGCCTTTCGGCGGAGACTTTGGTGGTTTTGTCAGGGCAGCCAGAGTGCACATCGCTTTCACCGGATCTACCTTCTCCTCCGGAGGTGGATGTTTCTTTGCTTTCACCCCTTCAAAGAAGTTCGTCACTTCGGCTCGCACGATCTTCGTGGTTTCGTCCTCGGTCCTCTCGTATGGTAACTTCTCTGGAGTCTTCAGAGAAGGACCGAATCTGTATTGCCTCCCGCCTCTGGCTGTACTGCTAGACGCCGGCAGGGCAGACGGAGCGGCTGCGGCTGTCTTCTTTCCTTGCTTACGAGGCGGAGGAGAAGGACTACGACGCGCCGGAGCAGCCGGAGCGGCGGCGGGTCTCTTCCGCCCTTGCTGACGAGGCGGAGAAGGAGGAGGCTGGCTGCTCGGGCGCGCCGGCGCAGGCGGAGAAGGAGGCGGAGTGCCGCCACGCGCCGGAGAAGGAGGCTGAGTGCCCTGATCACTCGCCGGAGGAGGAGGCGGAGTGCCGCCACGCGCCGAAGAAGGAGGCTGAGTGCCCTGATCACTCGCCGGAGGAGGAGGCGGAGTGCCCTTACTCACCGGAGGAGGAGGCAGAGGCGTCCAGTTCGGAAGGTTGATGAGCTCCTTCCGCCATAGGCATGTTGTCTTCAGAGCAGAACCCAGCCGAGTCTCCCCTTCACCGGTAGGGTGGTCAAGCTGGAGGTCCTCAAATCCCTCCGTTATTTCGTCCACCGTCACCCTAGCATATCCTTCTGGAATCGGACGACAGTGAAAAGTTGCGCCGGGTTCAGGAGGTCGAACAGAGCCGGCAGCCGCCTTGACTTTGAAGTTCTCCCATTGCGTCATAAAGTGGCAATGTTGAGACTCCGTGATAGCATCCACGGGGTAGCTAGCAGGAGCCATCAAGACATGCTCCGGCTGAAGCAGCTCGGTGGAAGCCACGCTGCTTCTCCTATGAGATGGCGGGGTAGTTTCGGCAGGTCGCTTGCTGCGAGCTACGTCTCGTTCCTCTAGTGCTTGAACCCTTTCATGCAGCTTCTGAATTTGGGTCTGCTCCACTTTTTTCCTCCTCTCCTGGCATTTGTAATCGCATGCGTCCGGAAAACCAGCCTTCCACGGAACGGAGCCTGGCTTGCCTCGTGTCCGACCAGGGTGCTCAGGATTCCCGAGGGCCATTGTGAGCTCGTCGTTCTCTCTGTCTGGAACGAACGTCCCTTGCTGCACTGCATCGATATAGTGCTGAAGCCTCTTGACTGGTATTATCATTTGCTCGTCCGTCCAAACGCACTCCCTGATACAGGGTCCAAGGTTCCGCCAGCCCCGAAGAACCAAGTCCGACAACGGTCTGGCCAGTTCATTGTCTCTGGTTCGATCCCTTTATCAAGCAGATCATTCTCAGCCTTGGCCCACTTAGGCCGGGCTTTGAGGTAGCCACCTGACCCTGTGCAATGATGAAGCTTCTTCTTCGCAGCATTTTTCTTGTTTGTCACTGACATCTGCTTACTCTTTTCCGATGTCTTGTGGGCCACAAAAGCGAGCCAGTGATCTCTGATCTTCTCATATTTGCCGATGAATTCTGGTGTCTCTTCTTTGTCGACAAACGTTTTCAGCTCATTCTTCCACCTCCTGAATAGGTCTGCCATCTTCTTAAGAGCATGAGACTTGATTAATTTCTCTTTAACTGGCTTCTCTTGATCCTCCTCTGGCGGTAGGGTGAAATTTGCCTTCAGCTCAGTCCAAAGATCATCTTTCTGCATATCATTGACATAAGACACCTCAGGGTCTTCCTTCTTAGGCTTATACCATTTGTGGATGCTAATCGGGATCTTGTCCCTAACAAGAACCCCGCACTGAGAAGCAAATGCTTCCTTTGTCCGGCTGGGTTCAATCGGTTGGCCGTCGCGCGCGATTGCTGTGATCTCAAACCTTTCATCCGAGCGCAACTTTCTCTTCGGGCCTCATCTCTTTACCGAAGTAGTGCTCGATCCGGAGGGCTAGAAAAAAGAAGAAAGACGAGAGTTAATTAATATGTGTACATACCAAAACAATGAATGCATCAATTAGCTAGTCAGCACAGGCTTAACTAATATATTTACCTGGCCGGACTCTGTTCGGTCACCAGAGCCGTCACCACAGGCTCCTTCTTGCACCAGCATCGGGTCACCGGAGCCATCATAATCATGTCTTTCCTCCTCCACTCTTCGATCACCATAGCCTGCTTCTTCACCCTGTTCTTCCAGACCATCATTGTCGTTAAGATACGACAAGACATCACCTCTGGCTAAGATTATGTCCCCCAAAACCTCTTCTGCTTCCTCGTCTCGTCCGTGCTCCATTGTTTCTGCAAATATTACAACATGGCAATTATTACACAAACATGACACCAGGTGGATATATTAGTGCAAACGTAGACCTAGCTTATTCCAGCTTTGGGCTGGCCTCGGCAACGCTTCAAGGGTAGGGGCGCGGCGGGAGGGGGTAGGAGACCGACATCGTTTTTCTCTAGAGTTTGGGTGTCCTCGAGAGTTTTGGTCGAGCGAGAGGGCTGGGGGGTGCTCCCGTGGTATAAGTTATCACGGTCGAAGTTATCCGGGAGGGGGTTATATCGACAACGACGACATACATACATGGGAAAATAATGTTATCGGGGAGGGGGTAGGTCGAACCCCCCCCCCTCGTGTTGAAGTTCTCCGGACACGGGGTATATCGACAACGACATATCCGATAAAAAATAAGAAGACGAAGAAGAAATAAAAAGAGGAGAAGAAGATATTAATAGAGGAGAAGATTGAAGAAAAAAAGAAGAAGAAAAAAGAGGAGAAGAAGAAAGGAATAGAGGAGAAGAAGAGAAAATAGAATATTCTATTTTCTCTTCTTCACTTCTATTCCTTTCTTCTTCTCCTCTTCTTTTTCTTCTTTTTTCTTCTTCTTATTTATTTCTCATATTCTTCCTCTCCT